>NC_133320.1:18221448-18238750 GCF_012295235.1 Primulina huaijiensis | reverse complement strand
ATAATACAATATACATATTTATAGATACACACATATATATTTATTTATATTTTAAATTAAATAATTTTTATTTAATTATTCAATTAATTATTAATTAATTAGTCTATTCTAGACTCTTCTATAATGTTCCGTGAGCATTTTTCACTTAGTAGTTACCACTACTAAATTATTATTTAATTAATAGATCCTAAATAAATAATTGTAAACTCATGATAACTTCAATCGACGATCAGACAGCGCTGATGTGTCGAGGGTACAATTCTCGTTCTTATAATAAAAAATGAAAACTTCGAAGGACAAAATTTTCCACTTATCTATTTTTACAGCAGTCAGTTTTGTGAACTCTTTTACTAAAACATACAGTATCACTCTTCTCACATAATTTGTTGTTAAGCTATCTTCCACATATTCCATTATTTGGAATCAACATATGATCTCCTTTATAAGCAATCTTTTTTTATCTCCATCAAACTACAGTCGTTCCTTGAATTTGACTTTCTCAACAGAACACATAATCCAATATTTGTATGATCCTCAATAGTTCAGAGATACAAATAGTGTATGAACCTCAATAGTTCAGAGATACAAATAGTCGTGGGTTCATAACTTCATGTGATTGAGAACAACATTTTTTCTATTCGATCTGACCCTAATTAGCCACATACTTTTCATCATTCCCTTGATCAAGAAGGCCAGAGCTCAAGTCTGATTGCACCTATCGGATCATGGTAAAAGCGTTTAGTAACATCGTCCCATGATCATATAGATATCACCGATAATACATTCAAGAACATTAAGTTATGGTTAGCGTGCAGAACAGTCCCTTCAACTCTGATATATCCCGATCGAATGTGCAACCATTGATATATCGAGAGTTGCAAACAAATTCCATGACGATGTGATATATCTTTGAGTAATAACAGTGACATGATATGTGCAACTGAGGAAACCCCTTTCCAAAATGCATATCTCTTACTTTGATCAGAGAATCCTTGCACTATTAACTCATCAGATCACATGAGATATCTTCACACGTGGGCGAGTGCTGAATCTCCAACTACAATGTATTGACTCCTACGTATTTCGAAACTATACTCAACCTCGCCACCTGATGACCCTTAATAGAGTCAGAAAATAGATCTAAGTGCATACTAGTACACAGAGCCTCCACATTGTATCGGGTTAAAGGACTAATGGTGTACAATCATAAATTTAAACTTTCCAGTCGATATGTGATAACCACTTGGAAAGTCTGAGAGATGGTTGTTTAGTACATTATCAAATGATCACTAATCTATATGAATGAACATCTGCATGTCCTTACCAATGAAGCATGGTGTTTACATCAAAGATACTAGTCCCAAGCTCGAGTGTTCTTTATCTTTATTTTCGGTGACTGAATCGATTATGAAGAAGTTTAGAATATACAATATGCTTCCTAATAATTTTCATTATTTTAAGTTGAGAGGCACACCTCATGGCACCTATTGTATATTCAAGAACTTTATTTATGCATCTTACATGAGTATGAAAATAAATTAAATGTCATAATTAGATAAAACCGTAAAATATTATTAAAATAAATATTGTTTTTACATAAGGGTCAATATAGTGCAAGCCACAAGTTGTCTCGCTGGGCATCTACTCTAACATTCTCCCACTTTCCTTATAGCCAACTACCCATAGATCTCAAATTCATTGTTTCACGATGCTTTTAAAACAATTATCCTGGCAAGGGCTTCGTTAGTTGATCAAGAACGTTATGTGCAGAGGCGACTCTCTTTACTGATATATCTCATCTTTTCCCAATCTCTGTTTATGTGGAACCAATATATATTTGGATCGCTGATGAGACATCGGTTCCTTTGCTTGAGCAATGGCATTGGTGTTGCCGCAGTAGAGCGGGACTGGATCCTATCCTTAAGGAATTACACCAAACTTTTGAACGAAATTCCTCATTCAAACAGTCTCCTTTGTTGCAGTTGATGTAGCTATGTATTCAGCCTCAGTGTTTGAATCCGTTGTGGTGTCTTGCTTGGAGCTCTTCCAAGAGACATCACCACCATTGAGCTTGAATACAAATCCAGAGGTTGATTTCTACTTATCCACATCTGATTGGAAGCTAGAATCAATAGAGCCTTTCAATTTTAATTTCACTCCCATAAACCATGAAAAAATTCTTAGTTCTTCTTAAATACTTAAGAATATCTGTTACGATTTTCTAATGCAATGGACCGGGATTCTACTGATATCTACTTGCAACACTCAGTGCAAATGCAATTTCAAGTCAATTAGATATCATACCATAAATTATCTGCCAACATCAGGCGCATATGTGATGCAACTCATGATTTCTATTTCATCGTCAGTCTTAAGGCACATAAACTTAGATAGAGTCACACAATGACACATTGAGATATATCCTCTAGATACCTGTAGATATGTATTTCTAATACATGGGATGCTTTACACATATCCTTCATGACGGATTTAGTAGCTAACCATACTTTAGTTGATTGCAACATTCTTTTTTATCTAATAGAAACTTCTTCTCCAAGAAGGTAAGATTTCTTGAAACAAACCCCTTTGTTTCATTGGGATCATATAAATAATATCTAACAGAATTCTTTGGATATCCCACAAATTAGCACAAATTTCCTTTTCTATCCAATTTGTCTCTCATCGCCTACTTCACATAAGCAGGACATCTTTATATTCTTAATAAAGAAAATTTGTGAAGCTTTCTTATTCATATCCTATATGGAGTTTTATCAACTGGCTGTTTATGGATTTGGTTCAACGACATTGCCGTCAAGCGAAAATCCCTAAAAGGATGGCGAAAATTCAATAAATCCAATTATAGATCGAATCATGTTATTCAATGTCCGATTACGACGTTCTAACATACCATTGAGCTAAGGTGTGGTAGGTGTAGTCCATTGTGAGATAATATTATTCTTTTTAAGGTAGTTTTGAAATTCAATACTTATGTATTCTCCATCTCAATTAGATTGAAGTGTTTTAATACTCTTTCCTAAATGTTTCTCTACTTCAACTCTGAATTCATTAAACTTTTCAAAAATTTCAGACTTGTATTTCATTAAACACACATACTCATACCTCAAGAAGTCATAAGTAAATATAATGAAGTAAGATTGCCCATATCTTGTACTAACATTTAGCGGGTTACAAGTATGCATTATTTAGATTATCTTGTTTTCTTTTGTTTGTTGTTGAAATCGTATCCACTTGAACAATCGTTAGTTGGAATATATTTTATTTTTAAGTTAAAGAAATCGTTTTATAATTTGCATGTTCCAATTAAACATTCATTCTTGTAAATATTACAAACATCTTTAGCAAATAAAAAAAATCCATCTTTATCAAACATAAAAATGGTAACAATGTTTTTAACCAAGTCAGAAACATATAAAATATATCTCAAAAGTAAATTAAAGTTATTATTTGCTAATAAGTAAACATGTCTTACGGCCTTCACAGCAACCCTTGTCCATTGTCCATCCTTAGGAAGTCTCACCAACCTTTAGTCTTATACTTCTTGTCATCACCTGAAAATCATTGCATAGATGTTAACCACATCAAGTTTCTTATGCCCAATATGTTATTTAATTCAATATAAAACAATCTCTTGCCAGAACTCTTTTACGCTAAATATTCCTTACAGGTGTGCTTTCAATATCTAGGATTCTTGCAGTGGAAGAAAACATCTTTTGTCTAATTGGGCTTTTAGGCCTTCAGAAGTGTATGAAGCTTGCTTCTTAATGGGTCTTTGTTTCTAGGAAGGAGCATATCATTCCTTTGTGATCTTTTCTTTGTCGTAGACGAGGAGCTCACTACGAAAACATGTTTTTCTTTTTTGATGGTGGCTTCATATGTGGTAAGCATATTGACTAACTCTTCAAGGGTAACATCCATTTTGTTCATATTGAAGTTCACCACAAACCCATCAAACGAGGATGTCAGTGACAACAATAGAATATCCGTGGACAATTCGTTTGGGATGATAAGGTCCAGGCCCACTAACTCCTCGATGAGTCCAATCATCCTCATACCATTGATAGACCCATAATAGTTTGTATTTTTGTAATCATATCTCCCATTATTTTCACTTCCGACATGCTTAATTGATATACTTTGGTGTTATTTTGTTGTAGGAATTAATTTTTATGGTCTTGGAGCAAATTTGAGTTAAAAAGATAATTTTTATTATATTTGAAGTTGTCAAGGTAAAGTTGTAAAAGAAGGACAAAAACAGAAGAAGTCATGGAACAAGGCGTGATCACGTCTTTTGACTGTTCTTCTGTTGTATGTGAAACTGAAGCTGGCAAAATTTCAAGGAATGAATCTCTAAATTTGTTAAGATTATGCCAAAATTTAAAGTCCTAATTGTGTGGTATTTGACTTAAAAATAATTCTTAGAGAGAGAAGTTGTTATTGAGAGAAATAAATATTAGATAGAATTTTATTTCATAAAAACTCTATATCCTTTTTTTTAGATATTTTCTAGATAATGTTTTCTTTTGGTTAACGAGCTTTTCTTTTTGGCCCAATTAACCATTTATACGAGAAGAAGAGAATAAGGCACACACAAAAATTTGACAAGATAGTTCTCTCTTCTCCCTCTACCTCTTCAACGTGAAGAACAAGAAGAAGGCGCAAAAATTTCTCATCTTCTCTCCACAACTCTAGGCTAAGTTTTTATTTCTGATTCAAGGGATATTTTCACTATTTCAATTTATCAATGTAATGCTTTTGCACTTTAATTTAATATTCTTGTTTGATCAAGTATTTGTTAGTCTATGATTGATTTGTATGAAAGTTGTATGTTGATTAATCTGATAATTTAATTCGATATATAATTTTCTTCTGTTATCCATGAATTCAATTATATGTAATTGTCATTAACGATTGGTATATAAGTAGCATTAGATTAGGTGTGTTGTGCTATCATAATATATTTAATCTAAATAAATCGACGAAACTAAATCTATTAATTGTAGCTATCTCGATTGTTATATTTTAGAATTAACTTTTTTCACAAAATGGAAATGCCATTTTTAATTAATATCGAACACTATCGTGCCCAGTTGATTATTTATAACTTTTGACTAAATGCTGGATTTGGTAAATTAAATTAGGAAAACACAATGATTTTAGAGGCTATTCCTATAATTCTAAGGTTAATTGCTTGTAATTGCATAAATAAATAATATGTTAGCCGATGACCAGTGATAAAATTGAATAATGGAAACCCCTTAAATCAGAGTTTGATAATATTAACTTTGTATTTCATAGTTATTCTTCTTGATTATTTATTTCTTCTTGCATGCTACATTAGTTGTAGTATTTATTTCTGATCAAATAAATTTCCATTTTTTATTGTCTTTCTTCGAAAGAAATAAATCTTCCGTTCTCTATGGATTCGACTCTACTCATCATTACACTCATATTTTATTTAGAGAGTAGGAATTTAAGTTTAATTTCTCAGCGACAGCACATCAACCATGATATGGACCGAGGTACCTTCTCGAAGGTGTGATGTATAACTCCTAGCTTGTAAGTCATGATCACATCATTTGTCAACTTTAGCCAATTCCTCAGCAAGGGCATTGGAAGCAGCCTCTTTTGGATACGCCTTGTTGAGAACATATGCTATTTTCTCGGAATTTAAAACAATTTTAAAATTCCTCAGCCATTCTTGGTAATTCGGTCTGGTCAGCTTATGTTGATAGAGTATAACAGATAGAGGATTTCACGATGAAATCGTAAATATACTGAAATATAAATAGAATAAATGTTACTAAATATTTTAAAATATTTTATAAGACAAAAAATATGATTTTTGTTTTTATAAATTGTCTCCCACTATTTTGATATTTCATCACCTTCTAATGAAAATGAGAAATTCAATTTCTTTAATGAGTATGCAAGGGCTAGTTGTTAAATTATGATCTCGAACAATATCATTCAATCAAAATTTTCAAAAGGTAAAGCCCAATTACAACTCTTTTAAAACCTCACGTATTTTGCCTTGTGTTCGATAAGAGCCCAATAATATGATGCACTTTCTCTTCACGTGTTATGCATAACCCATCAATGTTGAACCTTAGTGGATGATCGTCATGAAATCCCTAATAATATGAACCGAAGTCATGGTAGTTCTACGTAGTTCACATCAAGTATATCAGTGGAAGTCACAACTTTATGGCGTCTAGGCATCCCCAATAATATAAGTCAGACACTGACCATAGGTAGCGTTCATCATGAAATCACCGTTGATAGAAGGCAAGGAAAATTTAAGCTCGGTTTTATTTTCTTTTATTGACTTGATATAAATTTTTAATCTAATTCAAAATGAGATATTTTAATTTTGAAAATTTTGTCTCATCAGTAATTTTAAAATCTTGTGTCATGTTTGTTTGTATGTTTGCCGGATTCATGCAATTTTTGCTATTTTATAAATAATACACATGTTTATTTTTTATAAAACATCACATGCATTATAAATAATAAAAGATGATCGATAACCAAGAGTTAATTGATCTGTATGAGCCAAATATAGATCCAAGTCCAAATTCTAGGTAAATGCGGAGATGCAAATGTAATATTACCTTAGCTTCTAATATTTCAATTTAATCGATATTCAAAACTCTTGAGGATTTTGACCACCATCTTCAAATATTGATCTTCCTCTAAATCTAATATTTACATTAAATATTCGTGGCATATTGGGATATAAATTTAAGGGGTGAGATCAGACCATGAACCAGACTCACTTTAAAATAATTATCAAATAATTAAATCAAAAGAATGTCAAATACCCTAACATATATCTAGCAAATTCGTTACGACTCTCTATCTTCCTTTTACCATATAATATCATATGTTATATTAAAACTATAATATCAAATATTATGAAATCATGTATCTTATAATTATGTCTATAACCGACATAGTTAAAAACTAAATTGAAATTTAAATAAATACTTTTATTTAATTATCTCATTTATTAATAATTAAATTTCTTGTAAAACTTCTTTTATCATAAATAATAAAAATCTTAAAAATCATATTTTTAATTTATTTATTTTATAAGAAAATAATATGATTTTATTGAAATTATTTTCAAGGTCAAAATTATACAATTTTCATAAAATATCAACTTTGAATCATAATTTTAAAAATCATAAATTCGCACTCGGGACCAAACTTATCGAGCCCATGAGCCAGGGACTACCCTAGGCCATTGGACATCCTCGTTTCTGCCAAAGACGATGCCCGCCCACTAAACAAAATTTTCAAGCGGCCGCTGACGAGTAGCACCGTTTTGCGCAAGGGCAAATCACTGCCCTACACGGAACAACACCCAAATTTTTTTATTTAAAAAAAAACAAATTTGGGCAGACTCCACTGCCCAGATCTGCAGCGGTTGCCTGAGGGCAGTCGCCGCGTGCGTGTCCTGCCCCGAACTGTCAGAGAAGAACACGTAAAAAAAATTTTTGAAAAACTTTCAAGGCCTTCGATTTTTTGATTTCTTATGTGGTTACAACAATTAATTCAACACGATTTAAATCATTTCACTACTGATGTATCGTTTTCTCAAACCCAATTAGCAGTGGATGTTTAAAAATTGTGTTTTGACAATCAAAACTCACTTGGACATCGCATTATATAAAATATTCATATGACGTTCATATTTGATTTACTTATGTGTTTAAGAACGATAGACACCGAACCACTCTGGGATTAGCAGAGTTAATCTTTCTTGTAAATATCTACGAACAATCTACTGGAATCAACCACCTTATTCAATCTCTTGAATCAGGTCTACGATTAGAAACTAAATTGAAACGTCCACTACTCGTTTTTCTTTAAAATATACTAAAAAAAATTTCCACTTAAGCACTCGGCCGAAAGTATACATAAACTGATTTTTAAAGTAGTTTTGCACCATTTAAAATAAACCAACCAACCTATTATTTGAAAATCCAAAAGAACTCAATTCAAAACTTAAAATCATAATCGTCAACCAAAACCTAAAACTAGCATTTTTAAAATAAAGCATAAACTCTTAAACTTCTCAAAACTACTCAAAGCATCATAAGTCATAAAATCTTTAAAGTAAACTTTATCAAAAACGTAATTTTTTTCGCGGAGAACTAGCGACGGTCCTCGGGTTATGTGTACCATCAGTCCAGCTAATTCAACCATCAAGTCATCCATCAATATCATGATCACCTGCATCGATCATACCTAATGATAGTAAGCAATACATATACAACCACAAGAAACAGTGAAAATACGTTTATGAAAATAGATTTTCATGAACATAAACTTAAACATTTTCCTTTCATCATATACTTTTTCGGTTTCATCATATACGTATACATTTTCCTCTTCATTGAATTCAGATCCTTAATTGTGACTTTCGTATTAGCTGTAAGTCGATGGATCCATCTACGTATTACTATGGTACCGAGCGGCGGAGACATCAGCGACACTCTCACCTGTTAACTGAGCGTTGGCCTTACATATCATCGTATTACTCACAATCATTTCATCTCCTCCAACATTTCATATTTCTATCACTTATAAAAATTCATGCATATATAAATCATTTTTCTTTTAAATCAAGCATTCAATATGTCTATTAATATTACTGTTTCATCATAAAATTCCATAAATATTTAAAATATAAATTTTAAGATTTATTACAGCATTCAGGGCACTGCCAGGACGTCTAACATTTTTCAGGTGTAAAATGACTGTTTTGTCTCTCAAACCCTAACTTTTCAAATTTATCCTTAGACCTTAAAACGACGACCCAAATTCATCCAAACTTAATGTAACACCTTAAAATATACTCATAAATATTTCTTAGACGTAAACTTACGCTCCTCTACTAATTTCCTAATTTGTATTTAAAAATTAGACGTACATCCCGATTTTGACTCGTATTGACTCGAAACTTAACCAAACTTAAACCAAAGTTTAATAACACCTAAATATACCATATACAACCCAAATCAAGCCAATTAAGACCCTCGAACAAGAATAGAGCAGCCGCTGAATTTCTGCCCTATCTTATTCGAGCCCTAGCCTAAACATCCCATACAACCTTCGACCCTAGCCCTTAGCCAACCCGTTCAAACCCTAGCTGACCATCCTAGAACCATGACCAACCCCTAGGGACCCTACTGGATGGAACCTAACAGCCTAGAAGCCGCAGCCTTCAAGCCGTGACATAAAGGCCATGCGCGACTTCATGCTTGCGTCTCCTTCCTAGGCTTCACACCAGCCTTCCCTTGAGCCATCTAGGACCATGACTAGATCCTAATAGGACTCATGATCACGTCCCTACATCAGCTAACATCCTGCTTCTTCCTAGGCCAAAAACACAAGCCTTTGTCACATGAAAACCCTATTTTCGTTCATCCTCTTACCCTAAATTTTTCAGCCTTTAGACATACACCTAGGGACCCTTAAACATGTGGAAAAAAATCCCTTCAAGCACCCCTACCATGGCAGCCCTTTTGTGCATCCTTAGCAAGAGTTTTAGAAAATGAAAACTCTAGTTTTATGCATATTTAGCCATAAAAACGAAAATACAAGTGGTGCATCTTATTTTTCATGCAAACATAATTAAATATACATAATATGGTGTGAAAAATGTTTGAAGAAAGATTATAGCGTGCCTTTGCATATATTACACTCGAAAATCAACTTGCGATGCGAGGGACGTTGACGAGGGGAAGACCTTGCTGAAATTTTCTTCAATATTCTCATGTAGCAGCCTTCGAATTTAGTGTGTGTGGCCGTGTGAGGTGAGGGGAGAAGAGTCCTAGTTTTCCTAGGTGTTGTTTGCGTGAGTTTGAAGGAAGAAAATGACTTGGAAGCCTTGACTATTTGATATAAAATATATGGTGCAAGTTTAGGTCCATTAACCTAGTATAATATGCCCATTAAGCCCATTAGTTAATATTTAAAATTTTTTGTTTNTCTGTTTTCGTTCCTCTATCGAGCCTCGAATAACTTTTAAAACACAGTTTTATGCATTCTACTATAAAACCCTATTTTAAATATATAACCTTGCCTACCATAATTAATTCATGCAATTAAAATACATAAGAAATTTGATAACTTGCATGCATGTGGTTCACGTGGGCCTTCAAATTTTCGAGACGTTACATGAATTCCTTGCATAAATCACACTAAAGATCTTAACGAAACTTGGATAAAAAATTGATCGTCGAAATTTCAAAATTATGGAGGCGGAGCAGCGATACGGTTGTGCCATGGAGGAAGGATTTCGGCCTTTGCGTGAGAGAATAGAGGGAGAGAAAAATGTGAAATAGAGTAAGCTACTAACTGTTGTGGTATATGGTAGTGTCAAAATCAGACACGACCCACCAACTTGACACGGTTCAATGCCGCAGCGCTACAACTTGATGCACACACACCATTAGACTATACATCGAGCTTTAGTTTGCTGAGTGTCCGAGGAAGTCAATTCGACTCTTTCTGATATTTTTTGAGCTAGATCTCGAGTACTCATAGTTTGTTAAGCTTCCAATCGACTTTTCTCAACCTTGAATTTTCAGAACGTTACTGTAACGTCCCGAAAATTTAAAGGTCCACGTGAGCTATATGCATGCAAGTTATCAAATTTCTTATGTATTTTAATTAATTTATCTGAATAGCATTAAATGCATGTTTAAGTCATGATTTCATGTTTATTTGATTATATTACTGGAATGCATGTAATATGACTTTTTAGAAGCAATCGATGCTCGAATGAAGAACGGAGATCGGGGACCGCTGAGGAAAAATGTTTTATTAAATAATTATTTTTAATTATTTCATATATGGTCTATTTATTATGTAAATTTAAAAAATGAGCATTGTTAAGATATTTTTACACGTTGAACCATATTTTAAACTGGTAGGTGAATTTTTAGCAAAACTGAGGGCTTGTTGAGGGTTTAAGTATTATTTTTGAAAACGTACCAAAACGAAATATTTTACATGTGAGTTATTGGGACGATTAGGCTTGCTCTAATAGATTTTTGAGCAAAGCTTACTACACCTCATTATTTTAAACCTAGGCCTAATATCCATTTATTTTATTATCAAACCTTATACTCAAACCCTAACCTCCCTCCCCACATCTCCCTCTCGGCCGCCCCACCTTCTCGTCCAGCAGCTAGGGTTCATTCGGTTTTTGCAAGGAAAAACGCAGCCAAGGTCTTCCCCGTCCCTCCAGTGTTCGTCTCTCGATTCGTTGAGTTATTTTTCGAGCGTATAAATGCAAAGGCACACCCTATACCTTTGTTTTCTCATCTTTCACACCATGATATGTATTGTTGAATGTTTATGCACGATCAATGTTAGATTTCACGTCTCTTTCACGTTTTTCCTAGTATAGTATGAGAAAACATGGTTTTTATGATATATGACACACGTTTTGTTATCGTTGAGGGGGGCTGCCGGTTTTTGAAGGTTGGGGGACGTTTTTCAAGAGGTTGGGAGTAGGTTTAGGTGAAGATTTTGGTCTTGGAATGTTACTTGGTATTGGAACTTTTTAAGTTCGCAATCTTAATTTTGATTTTAACAAAAATTGTCATTTTGTGTTACTAATGATTTACCTTAAGTGTGCAGAAGCTAGGATCAGTTTGAGGAATCTAAATCGCAAACTGAAGATCCAACTGTTCGCACAAACTGAATCAGGAGAACCGATATGTCAAATGAGTAGTTCAGCTGATCGTCCAGTTGATAGGTGGATCAGCAGGAGAACCTCATAAGCCTGGCCAGCCGAAGGAGTGTTCAAATGATTAAGAAGCCCAGCTGATCCGTTCAGCTGAACGAAAGTGAAATCAGTTCAACTGACGAATCAACTAATTTCATTAGCCCAACTGAAGATCAGTTCAGCTGACTAGTTCGGAGCGTCAGTTAAAGAATCTTTCAGTTGTAGATGAAGACAAACTCATTCAGTGGATTCCAGCTATACACAAAGGTACAAAGTAATAGTCTAGTCAAAGGACAATAATGGACGTTGAATCTGAGCATTAAAGAAAAACGTTTCAGAAGGACAGTCTGAGAAAGTCGAGACACAAAGTCCAAGAAATGAATTTAAGATGCAACAGATACAATAATTGAGTCTCACTGTACGATCAGTTTCCCGCCTATATAAAGAGAAGATCAGTGGAGACGAAGACATACAGAACCAGAGAGATTGAGAAAAACAAAGAAAAGACACGCTTATGCTTATCAGCTTTGAAGAAGCAATCAGTCCAGATTTAAGGGAACACTTCAACGTGTTATCAGCTTAGTTTAGAAGCTCTCTTCCCTCAGTGTGTGAGAACACTATTGTTCAGTTCTCACACACGAGCTCTCACCACCACCCAAAACATAGTCTTGCACAAATACGTTAAACTTGTGTATGTTGTCTTTCTCACATAGACGTTAAAGAAGTGTTGGCTGAAAGGTGTTGTCTTCAGTCTAGACTAGGAGTTCAGTTAGGCAGTGTATAAGTTCTAAGCTGGGTGGGTTTGTTCAATTAGTTGTATAAATCAAATTCTTCTTGTGGATCCTATCCGAGGTGGTAGAAGGGATGATGTAGGAGCAGTTGAAGTATCCGAACATCCATAAACATATCTTGTGTATTTAACTGATTAACTGCTGTTTTCAAACTGACTTGATCAGTTAGAGCATCCGTCAGTTCAGTTCTTACCATAACTGAACTGATACATGCGAGAACTGATCCCCTGCATTTCAGTTATTCAGTTTACATAAGTTAAAATTTTTTCTAATATAACAGTCTTCTTCACGAAGGATTACTTCAAGTTTCTTCCGCTTGGTTTTAAACCAAACTCGATTTTATTTATCGGTGTTAACATACTTAGAACCTGCGCTATTGCAGCTCATTGGAGAACATTGTGTTTGAAATGCCTTCAAAGGCACCAGCACATGATCCTTCAATTGGTATCTGAGCTAGTTGTTCTCAGAAGAACATTTGAAGAAAATTGTGTTTTAAAATTTGTTACTTTAAAATAGTGTTAAAAGCTATTTAAAAGTATTTCACACAATTTTCAAAACTATTTGAAAATGTTTATCTATCACTCATTGCGAAGGATTGAGAGGATCGGCTCTGCAACTAACGTTGTCGTCACTTCTCTCGACTCCTAGCTATGGGGGTTTAATCAGCCTGCAGGGACCTGAGCTTCATCTGTCAAGATGCATGGCTAAATTTTTCGATGAACTGAATGCAAGCCTACCAGGTCAGCTGTTCTTCAGACAAAACTCATCCATGTTGGAATGTTGGTTGATTAAATCACTAGCTGAATTCCGCTTGAGCCTAGTTTGAGTTTGCTCGACCAGTTATTTAGCAAAGAAATCAAGTTCAAGGCAAATTAACTCGTTTCTCTAGCAAATTTAACTCACGACCGGTGCAGCATTTCAAGAAGTGAAGGCAACCAGTTGTTGGTATATCCAGTTCTGTCATACATAAACTGACTGATATCTGATGTTGTTTAAAATATGCTACTGTAGTAGCAATTTTCCTTTCAACCGATGCATGTACTCAAATGTAAAATACAAGGGAATTTATTTGATTAAATAAATATCATTTTTATCCAGCTGTGTTTCGTTGTGACTGAATGGATATTTTCAGATTTCTTGTCTACGTTGTTTGAATGAATTATTATAACCTCTGAATGAATGATTAGACAATTATTTATCAAATACGAGCTTTTTATTCAGTTTTTGAGGGAGAGTTTTTTCTTATACTCTCAAAATGAATTTTTTTTTTCAATCAGTTTTTAAAATTCAGTTGTTGAGAAGGAGCTTTCTTTTCTTCAACTGAAGGCATTCTCTTAACTCTGTTTTTCAAAAAGGTTTACAATTCAGTTAATGAGGGAGAGTTTTTCTTTTACCCTCAATTCTTAAATTATCTTTAAACCGTCTTTAACTCAGTTCTTAAGGAGGAGTTTTTTACGATGTTTAAATGGACTAACCCTTGAACTGAATATATTGTTTTCAACTACTCAAGTTTTATGGTCATCAAAAAGGGGGAGATTGTTGGAACTTTTCAAATTCGCAATCTTAATTTTGATGTTAACAAAACTTGTCATTTTGTGTTACTAATGATTTACCTTAAGTGTGCAGAAGATAGAAAAAGTTTGAGGAATCTAAATTGCAAATTGAAGACCCAACTGTTTGCACAAACTGAATCAGGAGAACTGATATGTCAAATGAGCAGTTCAGCTGATCGTCCAGTTGATAGGTGGATCAGCAGGAGAACCTCATAAGCCTGGCCAGCCGGAGGAGTGTTCAACTGATGAAGAAGCCCAGCTGAAAGAAAGTGAAATCAGTTCAACTGACGAGTCAACTGATTTCATCAGCCCAGCTGAAGATCAGTTAAGCTGACTAGTTCGGAACATCAGTTAAAAAATCTTTCAGTTGTAGATGAAGACAAACTCATTCAGTGGATTACATCTATACACAAACAAAGTAATAGTCCAGTTAAAGGACAATAATGGACGTTGCATCAGAGCATCAAAGACAAACGTTTCAGAAGGGCAATCTGAGAAAGTCGAGATAAAAAGTCCAAGAAACAAATTCAAGATGCAACGGATACAATAATTGAGTCTCACTGTACGATCAGTTTCCCGCCTATATAAAGAGAAGATCAGTGTAGACGAAGACATACAGAACCAGAGAGAGTGAGAAAAACAAAGAAAAAGCACGCTTAATGCTTATCAGCTTTGAAGAAGAAATCGGCCCAGATTTGAGTGAACACTTCAACGTGTTATCAGCTTAGTTTAGAAGCTCTCTTCCCTTAGTGTGTGATGAAACTATTGTTCAGTTCTCACACACGAGCTCTCACCACCATCCAAAATACAGTCTTGCACAAAGACGTTAAACTTGTGTATGTAGTCTTTCTCACATAGACGTTAAAGAAGTGTTGGCTGGAAGATGATGCCTTCAGTCTAGACTAGGAGTTCAGCTAGGTAGTGTATAAGTCCTAATCTGGGTGGGTTTGTACAAGTAGTTGCATAAATCAAAGTCTTCTAATGAATCCTATCCGAGATTTTAGAAGAGGTGACGTAGGAGAAGTTGAAGTCTCCGAACATCCATAAACATATCTTGTGTATTTAACTGATTAACTGTTGTTTTTCAAACTGACTTGATCAGTTAGAGCATCCGTCAGTTCAGTTCTTACAATAACTGAACTGATATATACGACAACTGATCCCCTGCATTTCAGTTATTCAGTTTACATAAGTTAAAATGTTTTCTAATATAACAGTCTTCTTCACGAAAGATTACTTCGAGTTTCTTCCTCTTGGTTTTAAACCAAACTCGATTTAATTCATCGGTATTAACATTCTTAGAACACGAGCTATTGCAGCTCATTTGAGAACATTGTGTTTGAAATGCCTTCAAAGGCACCAGCACACGATCCTTCACTTGGTCTGAGGCCGATCGATTCCCATGGTTGTGGCTCGATTTTGGAGAATTCGGGTGGTTAATGTATGTTCGAGAGCATGGGACTGAGGGCTACGGCTTGGGCAGTTCTGGAAGGGTCAGTTGTGGTCTAGTATAGGTTGGTTTGAGTCTGGTCCGGGCTGAGTGAGAGTAGGATGGTTTGACTTCAAAAGTTGATTTTGGGATTTTTGCCCGCAGGATTGGTGCCGCGGCGCTGCCCATGTGGCACCGCAGCGCTGGCGCTTCGGTGCTTGTAGCGCCGCGACGCTGGTACATGGCGCCTAGGCACTTACCCAATGCCGCCGTGCTACACTGCCAGCGCCTAGGCGCTAGTATAATACATGTATTTTTGATATTTTTGTGGATATTGCTCGCGTTGGGGGTTCCAATAATTTATACCTAAATGTATGAGGTTATAAATGGTTTAAGTTCAGTCATACGGTGCTTAGTTAAGAGTAGTTGAATTATGGTTAAAATTTGATGAAGTCTCGGGTTAATTCGGGTTAAACGGGATTCTAGTCTAAGCCTTGAAACGAAATATAGAGGTTAATGCAGGGGTTCGTATTTGCAGGGGTTCGAAATACGTCTAAGGAATGATTAGAAGTATGTTTAAGGAGTTTGATAAGTTTGGGTGGACCGAGTTAGCAGTCCTGGCAGTGCCATGAAAATCGATATTGGATAATTAAAATGTATATGATGATATGAAACATGGATTTTTATGTTAATGCTGGATAATACGTTGCCTGCTTGGTTGTAAGAAAACTTATGTATATGCATGAATTTTACAAGTGATGAATACGATAACATATTTTTGAAGGAGGTGAGTTGGTGGTAACTAATACAAACGCGACACGAACACGAACACGAACATGTAAGTCCAAGGCTCAGTGGATGGGTAAAACTGTCGCTGATATCCTCGCTGCCGGGTACCGCGGTTATACGTATATGGATCCATCGACTTAGAGCTGATACGAAAGTCACAACTAATGATCTGAATTCAATAAAGAAAAATGAACACGTATATAATGATATGATGGGACATGATTTGGTTATGTTTATGTTATGGTTAAGTTCATGATATTTAAGATCATGAAATTTATTTTAATTACAGTACTTTTCATTGTTGCTTGATATGTATATGTACTCGTGATTACGGTTCTGGTGTGTTGAGTCTTTAAACTCACTAAGTGTGATTGATGCCGGTGATCAAGATGATGTGGAGATTGGAGGCGCTGAATACTGAGTAGGCGGAGTTGGGGGTGCACTTGATAATCCAAGGACCTTGCATTTCTTCCGCATATTATGATTAGCAATCAGGGGTTTTAAACAGTAGTTTCACATGTTCATGTTTTTTTTTGCTCCGGTGGTTGTCAGAATTATAGATATTCGATGGTGTTCATTTATAAACAGTAACTCCTTGATGAAGTCACATTATAAGATTTTGTGTAACTGCAGTTATTTTTATTCAGTGATTGGATGAATTTTAAAATGCATGATTAACTTATTTATATGTTTATGAGTGTGGGTATTATCGGTAATAGCTTTTAAAAAAAATATTTCAGTAGTATTTTAAGTAATAGACGTTTCAGTTACATTACTAAAACGAAATAAATTACATGATATTATAATTCTCCCATGCATAATTATAACTAGTTACTCTGCATACACATCGCATGTACAGTCTTTTTATTCATTATCGATTAGGGGTGGACGTCGGTCGGTTCGGTCCGGTTTTTCTCTATAACAGTTTGGTTTTTCGGTTTTGAATATATCTGGTCCAAAACCAAACCATTTT
>NC_133320.1:18194833-18221348 GCF_012295235.1 Primulina huaijiensis | reverse complement strand
CATCTTTAGGATAACTTTCCCTTCACCCTTGATCTCCGAAGTGGCCGAATTTCCCATGAATAACTTTTCCCCATTCATAGATTTCTCAAGAGTAGAAAACATCTCCTTGTCGGAGCAAACATGGCGAGTGGCACCAGTGTCGATCCACCACTCCCTTGGATTAGAACCCACCAGATTAACCTCTGATATTACAGCACAGAGATTCATGTTAGAAACCTCATGAGCAATGTTCTCTACCACATTCGCCTCTCGGTTTCTCTTCGGGTTCTTACACTCAGATGCCTTGTGACCCATACCATCCCAATTGTAGCATTTTCCGGAGAACTTTTTCTTCGAAATGCCTCCCTTGGGTCCCATGTTCAACCTTTTGTTGGAAGAGGAAAATGTTCTCTTTTTCGTGCTTTGACCATGCTCGACAACATTTGCCTTAGCAGCAATAGGTGAAAACAATCGTCTTTCCGAGCTCTTATTGTCTTCCTCGATACGAAGTCGAACAATGAGCTCTTCAACATTCATCTCCTTTCACCTGTGCTTCAAGTAATTTTTGAAATCCTTCCAAGCTGGTGGTAGCTTCCCAACAATAGCGGCCACTTGGAATGATTCGCTCAAAGTCATCCCCTCACCGTGAATCTCGTGAAGAATCACTTGGAGTTCTTGAACTTGGCTGATAACCGGCTTTGAATCCACCATTTTAAAGTCCAAAAAATGACCAACAAGAAATTTCTTGGCCCCGGCATCCTCGGTTTTGTACTTTCTGTCAAGAGATTCCCACAGTTCTTTAGCCGTTTTCTTTTCGCAAAACACGTTGTAGAGCGAATCGGCCAATCCGTTTAGTACATAGTTTCGGCATAAGAAATCAGAATGATTCCATGCCTCAACCGCACTAACAGATTCAACATCTCCCTCACCCTCGTTGAGTTTAGGAGCCTCCTCAGTAAGGAATCTTGCCAGGTTCAGCATCGTCAAGTAAAACAGCATCTTCTGCTGCCACCTTTTGAAGTCCACACCAGTGAACTTCTCAGGTTTTTCACCGTGACTGGCTGGAACAGTAACCGCAGCAGCACGTGGGGTACCATGAGGGACAACTTGAGGAGGGACAACATGACCAGTTTCCCTTTGCACACTGGTTTCAGTAGCCATATCTGAAACAACACGTAATGAGTAATCTGTTTTAAGATTGTTAGAAAAATTGCTAAAACCAGTAGCGTAAAAACAAACTTGTAGAGATAAAGTAATAACCGAAACAAGTGTGATGTTTACAGTATGACTATTATGTAAAAGAAAACAAAACCAAACCGAGGCCTGTAGCATGTACAGTTTCCTTAAAACAGATTCGCCCTCTCCGGTATGTGCTTCGAGGTTTCAGCGGACGTCTGTTTCCCAGGATACAACGGAACAACCAGCAGTGACTTAGCACGAGACACTACTACGGCGAACTGAAAACGTACATTTACTTTATCACCGAGATTTTACGAGAGGCCAAATGGAAAGATAACAATATGTAATGCAAGAGAGAGCTTGAAAGAGAGAAAATTTCATGTACTTGAAATGAAGAAATGAACCCACTATTTATAAGCCCCAAAATGCACACCAAGAGTCATGGAAGATTAATTAACTCAATTAATCTTCCCATTAACTCAAGAATATGAAGAGTCAAAACTCTTCAATTAACTCAAGAATGTGGAGAGCCAAAAGACACTCCCACATTCATGAGACACAATTTTTTATTCAACCTTTCAATTTTTATTAAAATTTGCAACATCTTTCTCATCAAGTCAATCTTCATCTTCTCCTCGTTTCTCTCTTTGGTTTCTTCGGCGGAACTAACAATATTAATGTGTTCTTTCTCCATCATTCTTTTGCTCACTCCAAGCAAATTTCAGCAGGATTAGTGGCTTCAATTCCTTCTCTCAAATTTTATTATTACAAGTAGTTGTGTTTCATTAAATAATCTTCTATATATTTAATGAATTTCCAGGCTTATTAAATAGGTCAACGATGGTGAGTTCGGCACATTTTCATAATTTCACTGTTTGACTATATATGAATAGCATTGGTCCTAGTTTTGACATGTTGTTCATCAATCGTATTCATTTTTATATTCACATATGAAGTGATACTCATTTATTAGATATACAATTTATATATATTTACTTACATCCAATAGATAAGTGACACCTCATTGGTGAGTACGTAGATGAACATAATGGATAGATAACATATCAAAATTGATTTATATATTATATTTGTGTGTATATGCGAGTGTGTATAATAGAACCGAACATTTTTCATTTCATCAATCAAAATCTATAACTGATAATAATAATATATATAACTCAAATATTTTAAATCATAGAACAATTTAAACGTTACATCTCTATCAGACTTCAACATTATCATTATTGTAGTGCAGTACACACTTGTATGTATTTATACAAAATCTTTATGATATTTTAAAGATAGGGGATGGGAGGTGAGCAGCTTATGGTTTTATGAGTTGCATTTAATGGTCATAACTAAACTACAGCTACCCTTTTTTAACTAATTTTTTATTGGGTTTCTAAATTATATTTGTCTTAAGAAAATTAGAATTTTTTCCTTGTTCTATTATTGCATATTAATGAAATACTTTCATTAAAATTACTAATTTTATTTTATTTTATTTTGTATACATATGTAAACTTTTATTTTAGAATTGTGATATAGAGACATGAACTTCTTCCGATAAAAGAGAAACGTAAGTTCGATGATAATTTGCCGTGATGATAATTTATAATTAAGTCAAGTTTTCATTTTAATACATATAATTATATTTACATTATAAAATACATTTCATCCTCTTCTTTTTTTTTTTTTTTAATAAAGACCAAAACTTGGTTTCAAAGGCAAATCCAAACACAGCCTCGGCTATATAATTCTTTGTAAAAACATTTTTTTCCGAAACTAATATGGCAAGTTTGAGTAGACTATGCGGAGGGATTGTTCCAAGATTGATTGCAAACAAAATTTTCAAACCATTATTTGTCAATATACAAGAAAACGGGTTGAATAGATTTTATAAGGAAATCCACTCGAAGATCTAAAATGGCAAAAAGAATTTATTATTGCGACTTAAGTTATTTATATTGTCGAATTTCAATTTTAATCTCGTTTTGATGAGACATCACACATATCGAAGCAATCTTGGCATAACGTAGACTTTTTATCAACATTCCATTAGAAAAGTACTAAAACTGTCAAAAACTCGTTAGCAAACTTTGAGAAGTGAGAGCAAATAAAATCTTAAAGGAAAGTATTCCTAATACGCCTCAAACCCGAGTTTTTCCCTACACTACTTATTTATTCTGTATTGCATATTGTTATTCTCTATATTCATCAACATGTATAAGTAGAATAACTAGTTTTGATATCACTTATATTATTTTTTTATAAAATAAAAACTTCTATATGACTGTTTCATGAATTAATTATGTGAGACGAATATTTTATCTAACCCGATTATTAAAATTATTATTTTTTATGTTAAATACATTATTTTCTATGTTCGATTTTATTATTGAGATCATCACATAGAAATTATTTTATTATTATATATTTGAGAACTTGTCACATGATGGGACATACTCTTATCATAATAACTCAATGCGATCGTTTGGTCTATTTGACGTGTTTTTTGGGCTACACATTACTTCATTAATAATATAAGAAATTTACGATTTATTATCGTTCAATTTTGTCTTTCATTTCTCTCCAAATAAGATTCCATTATATAAATTTTAGTGTATATATTTCAAAAAAGTTAATATTTGCCTTACTCGTTAGATTAATCATTTGAATAAATTTTTTATTTTTTAATTTTAATTAACAATCCTCTTTTAAAAGTTAGTCTCCAGTTTAATGTTACAATTTTTTAAAATTCTTCTCTAATCTAGAATTTTATTCGAAGTTCTCTCTTATTTTACTTAGTTTGACAGGATTATTTTATTTTAGCAAAATTTATTATTAACAAATAACAAATAATGAGTCTTTGTGGAAAAGAATCTTGCAGATTAAGCTACATACGTGTACTACTGGCTCTCTTCCTCATTTGTTGGAAAAAAAATATTGATGAAAAGACACTGTAATTGTATGTGTTCAAAAATTATAAAATTGAAATTAAAAATCATTTTGACTTAAATATTAAAAATGTTAGATCTGACCGTGATAGTGAATATTATGATAGACATGATGGTTCAGGTGAATAATGTCAAAAACTTTTTGTTAAATTCTTAGAGGAATGTAATATCGTCCTACAATAAATTATGCCTAGTTCGTCTACTATAAATGGTGTTGTTGAAAGAATAAACAAAACGCTTAAAGACATGGTGAGATGTATGATTAGTCATTTTACCTTACCATAATGACTTTGGGGAGATGCACTAAAGACCACAACATATTTCCTTAATAGAGTTCCAATTAAGGCAGCAACTAAAACCCTTTATGAACTTTGGACAGACCAAAAATCTAGTTTTAAACATCTACACGTTTGGGGATGTCCAGCTGAGAAAAAGCCTTATAAACCTAATGAAAAGAAACTGGACTCAAGGACGGTTAGTTGTTATTTTATTGGATACTCTGAAAGACCTCTGAGTACAACTTTTATGATCTCACAAGTAAGTCGATTTTTTAATCAGAAAATGCCCGTTTGTTTGAGGATGTTTAGTTTGCGGAGGAGATAAAGTAAGAGATATTGTTTTTGAAGAGGGACTTGTAAATATTCCCACGAGGACTTGGACATCGATCAAGATCACATTCTTCACTTTGACCAAGACACAATATAAGAAGACAATATTTGATATTCTCATATTCCAGATGAACAAACTCAAGCACCTCTGGAATCTATGCTATTAAGGAGATCCACCAGAGAACGGAGAAATGCAATACCATATGATTATATTGTATTTATTCAAGAATATCGGCAAACATTGGAATGATGGAGGATGATCCTAACAACTTCCATCAAGCAACGTAAAGTTCTAACTCTCAAAAGTAGCATGATGTCATGAATGAGTAGATAAAGTCCATGAAGAACAATGATGTATAAGATCTTGTCTTATTGCCTAAAAGTATGAATCTCATCGGTTGCAAATAGATATTTAAAATCAAGAGGAATACGAAAGACAATGTGAAAAGATATAAGGTTCGTATTGTCGCTAAAGACTTTACACATAATGAAGCCATTGATTATATAGAGTCTTTCTCTCCAGTTTTTCGAAAGACTTTTTAAGGATAATAATGACTTTGGTAGCTCATTTCGATATTGAGCTTCATCAGATGGATATAAAGACTAAGTTTCTAAATGGTGAAATTGATTAAACAATTTATATGGTGCGGCCAGAAAATTTTGTATCCAAAGACACAAATAATATGAGTTGCAAATTAAAGAAATTCATTTATGTGTTCAAGCATGCATCTCTACAATGGTATTTCAAATTTTATAAAGTGATCATCTCCTTTGGTTTTGAGATGAATTTTGTTGATGAATCCAGTCTACCCTCCTTACTATTTTCTCGATAAGCCATTTGTTCAACAAGTTTCAGCGAGTCTACTTCCTTCTCGTTCATATTGATTGACTTACAGAAAAAACCAACTGACAATGACAAAATTTCAGTATTGTTAACCCAATCGAAACATTTTTGAGATAAATTTATTCACCCTCCTCTAAATTTATTTTCGATCCTAACAAGTAACAATTAGGGACTGATCAGTAATCTATAAAGAAATTAGATGAAGTCTCAATGCTATATGTTTATAATGTGTTCCGTCATATTTCAAAAAATACATATATGCAGTTTGAGTAGATATCTTGTGAGACGTTCTCATGAATATATTTTCGTAAGACGAGTCAACTCGATGAGTCAACCCAATTCATACTTAAAGTGAAAAAAAAATTCATAAATCGGGTCGGGTTCAAGACTCGTATCACAAAATTGACCCACAAGATCGTTTCACAGGAGTTTTTGTGATGCAGTTTTATAAATCTTGTTATATGTTGTGTTCATTCGGCACTCATTTGCTGAGTGCTTCCTCATACACTCATCCTTTATATTCACTCCTCAAATAATGATGAAAAACATTTAAATGAGGATGAGCAACACGTTCTGGGGCTGATGGAGATTGATTTCGAATTCATGCTTCTGTGTTGAATTCTGTTATCATTATTTTATTTCAGTTGTAAACGCTTTCCCAATTTTTATTTTATTTTTTTAAATCTTTTATCGTTGTAAAAACAATGATTATTATGTAATAGACTGGTTGGATCAGATACTATACTACGAAACTTGTTTTTCAAATTTTATTTTTTAAACAACTTCGATGTCAAACTCTTTGGGCACGGGGTATGACAACATATATATCCATAAGACATTGTTTGATGCAAAAGCTAATATATTAGTTATGTCAGCATACTATGTTTCATACTATTAGAGTTTTATATTCATATATTATAACTCTTACAGAAAAACAAACAAAAAATATAAAATATCAATTTATTTTATTGAAGAAAAACTATTGGGTTTTTTTAATTAGATTATAGTACTTTGAAATACTTTTGTAAAAATATTTTTTTCTCACAATTTATTACATTATTGCAAGGGTGTCAAAAATGAACCTGACATGAGCTGACACAAAAAATATCGGGTTTGGGTTTGTGATTTTTGGGTTTGGGTCGGACCCGAATTCAAACCCGCAAGTTTTTTTTAGGTGGGGTCGGGTTGATCTGAAAAAAATATCAAGACCTAGTAACCCGGACCCACACGATCCACCCGACCCATTCTGTTTTTTCAAATATTTTTCACAATAGGGTTTTACTTTCTAAAATAAATTAAAAATCCAAATACCCTATAATTCTCTTATGCATCAACTTCTCTTCCGTCGTTCTATTATCTAAGTGTAACAATGTAAGTCTTTAACCTTTCTCAGCTTCTCAGCTCGTCCAAGCGTGTTCTTCTCCGCGCGAAACTTTAAAGTCAGAACCATAACCTTCTCCTCTTCTCGTCCGGCCATCCAGGTGATGTTGCTTCGCGTCCAGCCGTTCAGGTGAAACTTCATTAGTATATAGTTTTTGTGTGTAAAAAATTAAAAATATTTTTGTATGTATGTCTCTGATAAGTAGCTTCTTCCTTAAATTAGAATCATTTGAATATTTGACATATATCAATAAGAATAAATTCAAGTATACACTTTCTTGATAGAAGATATAGACGATTAATTTTTTGTGCGAAATTAGAACCCCTCCCATTATTTAATCCAATTCCTAATTAATAAATGTTCGATAAATACTTGAATAAATTAAAATATATTGCCAATTACAATGATTATTTTTTGGTAATACATTTGGAGTGTCAAATGAGTAGTTAGGTGTACTCAAAAGAGACAGTAGTGACATTTGCGTGTGACATGATTTTATTTAATTAATTTTGAAATGCTGCCATTTATCTGTATACAATGTCTTGTTTACTTTTATCAGGTTATGGTGTTTATTGTCTTTAATATTAAAAGTAAAAATTTACAGTTAAAAGTAAAAATCTCAAACGCACAAAATTTATCAAAATACACACTTTATAAAATTTTCTCTCTACTCAATTGTGATTTTCTTCACAAATTGAGAGACATATTTATAGAATTTTATTTGAAAATAATGCAAAAATAAATTTATCATTACATACATCATCACAAACTAATTTTCAATATTTACAACTCTTATTTTCAACATTCAAATTTTATCAACTCTTATTTTTCAACATTCAAATATATCAACTATTATTTTTCAACACTCCCCCTTGTGATGATGATCGTGATACAATGATTGTCTTCATTACGTGTTTTTATACAACTTCGTTAAAAACCTTACTAGGAAAAATCCATTGGGATAAAAAACATAGTAAAGAAAAAAGAGTACAGTCACGTAAACTCCCCTTCATGTTAACACGAACGATTCTTCACAAATTTCGTAGATTGCACATCTCAATGTTATATATATGCTTTCTGAATATTGTCGTAGGAAGTGCCTTTATGAAGAGATCTAATGAGTTTTTACTTGATTGAATGTAACGAATATCAATATATGTATTCTTCTCAAGCTCGTGTGTAAATGCGAAGAACTTAGGAGGAATATGTTTAGTTCTGTCGTTTTTTATGTATCTTTCTTTCATTTGAGCAACACATGCAACATTATCTTCATATAGTGTCACATGCTTCTTGTCGAATAATAATCCGCATGAGGTTTGGATATGTTCGATCATTGATTTTAACCACATACATTAACGGCTTGCTTCATGTAATGCAATAATCTCGACGTGATTTGATGAAATTGTTACAAGTGTTTGTTTCTGTGAACGCCAATAAATTGCAGTACCTCCACGAGTAAATACATATCCGGTTTGGGAACGTGCCTTGTGTAGATCAGATAAATACCAACATCAGCATAACCAATTATGCTTTGATTGGTATCTTTTGAATACAAAAGTCCCAAGTCTATCATTCCTCGTATATAATGGAATATATGTTTAATTCCATTCTAGTGTCTTTTTGTTGGATATGAGCTAAATCTTGGCAATAAATTTACAGCAAAAGATATATCAGGTCTTGTACAATTTACAAAATACATAAGGGCAACGATAGCACTTAGATATGATACTTCTAGACCAAGAATAACTTCATCATATTCACATGGACGGAATGAATCTTTTTCTATGTTTAATGATCTAACAACCATTGGAATACTTAAAGGATTTGATTTATCCATATTAAAATATTTAAGGACCTTTTCTGTATAATTTGACAGGTGAACAAATATTCCACATTCTCTGTGTTCAATTTGCAAACCCAGACAATACTTTATTTTTCCAAGGTCTTTCATTTCAAATTGTTCCTTCAAGTACGACATAACTGCTTGAATTTCCTTATTCGTTCCAATGATGTTTAAATCATCAACATATACAGCAATAATTACGCATCCGATGTTGTTTTCTTAATGAAAACGCAAGGGCATATTGAATTGTTTACATATCCCTTTTTTATTAAGTGTTCACTTAGCCGATTATACCACATTCGGCCGGATTGCTTTAACCCATTTAATGATCTTTGCAATTTCACAGAATAACATTCTCTGGGTTTTGAACTCTGTGATTCAGACATCTTAAATCCTTCAGAGATTTTCATATATATATTACTATCGAGTGATCCGTATAAGTAAACTGTGACAACATCCATACACGGTTCCAACCTACGCTCATCGCTTATTCGGTCCTTTACCCATCTTTTAAACATCTCATATTGATAGCGTACCCGATAGAATTCATAACACATCTCATATATGCATATAAACGTCAAAACTTTGAAAAATATTCATCCAACTATCAAATAATTTGATCAGTATACTTTTCATGCTTTAAAACATAAGTCATGCATAATATAATTTGAATGGATGCATAATATGATTTGAATGGTGCAAAAAGAAAGTTTAGATGCGTGCATTTGCGTTTAGAACGCTCGAATATACAATCGTCGGCGTGGGTTGCGAAGAGGAGCGAACGGGCGACAACAAGCTTGGATTCTTGCTCTCAAGTTTCAAAAATTGTGTGTAATTTTCGGCCAAGGTGAGACTTTAGAAACCTATGATTTGATTTTATAATTTAGTGTTTTAGATGATAAAGGAGTTTAGAGTTTAGAAGTTCAGAGCTCTAGCTTTGAAAATAATTAGGCTCATTAATCCTAGGCTAATTAAATACAAAATAAAATTGTACAAAAATCGTTTTCAAAAATAATAACTTTCGAGTCCATAAAAATCCTTCGTTTGACTAAAATCGGCTTCTCGGATAAAATAAGATTCGACTAGTCAAATAATTTAGACTCTAGCATTTTAGAAAATTTTCATCTTATCAAATAATTTTATCATGCCTTCAAAATATTTTCATCTTGATCGTCCCCCAATCTCTTTTCCCCCGACTAATATCGAATATCCGGGAAAAATCCTTAATTTTAAGAAATCATGAAAGTTAAATATTTAATCATATAAAATATATGGGAAGTTGGTAAAAAATCTCCAATCAAAACATTTCTTTGGGTTCACTCCCTACCCACAAAATTGTGGTACTATGTCATACAAATTGTGGTACAATTCATGTGGAAATGTGGTACACTTCATGTGAAAATGTAGTACTAAAAAAGTACCCAGGGACTGAACACAAAAAAAAACAACGGCTGGGGACTGAAGGCCAATTTCCCGTAAAATATATCATTTAAGCATTTAAAATCAATTAAATAAAATAAATAAGCAATTTGCATGCATGTGGTTTACGTGGACGGATTTTCGGGCATTACAGACCATTTACAAAATTAAAAAAAAAACTATCATCTGAACATGATATATAGGTTATAAACCTTACGTAGCTGAATGTCTTTAGGCTATATGCCTTTAAGAACAGACTCGATGGGTTAAACAGTGCCACATACCATAATTATGAAGAGTGAGGATATTTTTGGAAATTTTAAAAAATTGAGGAGTTAAAACAAAGATTTGAAGGGAGGAGAGTAAAGAAAAAGTTGAGAATGGAGACGAAGACTTGTTGTAAATGTGCCCTACATTAAATTATAAAATAGGCGCAGGGGAGTGTTTTAATTTCTTAATTTCCACTCCCCACCTCTTGTATAGGTAGGGGAGTGGAAAATTATTGAAAAAATATATTTTTTGCTGCCCCGCCACTTTCAGGGGCGGATCAAATATGACACTAATAATTTTTTTAATTTGACACTAATAATTTTTTTAAAAATTTTTTTTTATAATAATTTGATAAATTATGAGAAATCGATAAAAAAAATTCTAAAGTAATATAATCTAATAAAAATAAAAAAATTATTTTGTTTTTTTATAATAATTTGATAAATTATGAGAAATCGATATAGAAAAAAAAATTCTAAAGTAATATAATCTAATAAAAATACTCAAAACTATTGGGTCCACCACAATGTGTATATGAAAATCAAAAGAATTATGATTAATTATCACTAAAATATATTGGGCAAAAGTTGTAGAGAAAAATAGAAGTTGGTGGGATATAATTGGTTTGTGTGGGAACAAACGACAGCCACGCCACTCAGAGTTATGCTCCTCATCTCTTATCACTTCGTATCACCACACTTCACCCAAACAGAACAAAATATTATACTTCAGGAATGGCGTTGGCACACAACACCGCACTCCATGCCTCTAAACCACTCCCGCCGCCCGGTCTCCGCCCTCCTGCCGACCGTTTTGCTCTCAAATCTTCCTTCTTCACGCCATCCCTTCACCTCTTGCTGCCTCCTAAACCACTAGCTACGGCGGCGCCCAAATACTCAATGCGCATCGCTTCCAAACAATCTTACATTTGCCGTGATTGTGGGTATGTGGAACTTTTTCCGAAATTTTTGCTCAATTTGTAAATATTAGTGTAACTGGATATTTTCAGCAACTTTTTAGCTTATAAATTGTAAAATTCTTGCAAAAATCGTTTCAACATTTAGAAATTGAGCAATTTTTTAATTATCAAAAGCAAATAAAGTTATATTATTTCAACATTTAAAATTGATTTTGAATGAATCCCTTTTGCAATATTAGTACGTATTCAGTGTCAATAGTTATAATTGATTTCGTTTACATTTTAATGCAGCTATATTTATAGTGACAAGACTCCTTTCGAGAAATTGCCTGACAAGTACTTTTGTCCTGGTAACCATGTAAATTTATCATAAATGCATGATCTTTTTATATAGAATTAGAATGAATGAAGATATCATATACATACATACATATATCATATATATATTTGTTCAATTATATAGATTTTTTGCAGTTTGTGGTGCCCCAAAGAGGAGGTTTAAGTTATACGAGCCATCCGTCACCAAAAACGCGAATGACACCGATGTTCGTAAAGCAAGGAAAGCACAGATAAAGAGAGACGAAGCTGTTGGGTAAATTCATTCTCTATAATTGTTTTTCTTTATATGTATATATTTTTTATATTTACATTTATATGTCGGTTCTCGAACTTGAGACATCGCCTTTTTATCCATTTTTTAGAAAAAAACAAAGTTTTTTTTAAAATTCTTGGATAGTTAATTAGACTAGTTATTGATCATTCTTGTTCTGTTTGAAATTTACGGTGTTTTATAATAGTTTTGTGGATTATTCTAGACCCCTTTTTCTGTTATATTGATAGTGTTATAATGAATTTTTCGATCTCATCCATGTTCTTAGATCATATTATATTTTAGTATATATATTTGACATTTTAAAATAATTCACCCAATAATTTCGTTTAATAATGTGATATAATATAATATAATATAATAACTTTATGTTATGTGTATCATGCAGGCAGGCATTGCCCTTTGCAATTGCAATTGGAGCTGCAGCATTAGCAGGTTTATACTTTTATCTCAACTCGGCATACTAAGAGCTTGACCAAGTANTTTTTTTTTTTTTTTTTTTTTTTTTTTTTTTTTTTTTTTTGTGGAAAACTACCAAAATCATTTTTGTAATTTGTTTCAGAAATATTTCATCATCTGAATGGCTAGAAATGGTTTTCTGATTTATCTACTATTGCTATATGTAATTTTGAATTTGTCTGCCCAAAACACTTTACATCTTATCAAACTAATTATATGATTTTACTATGTTAACAAAAAAATTATATTTTATTTTATCTCCTGCCATTTCAATCTCAAAAATATATGAATTTTATTTTAATTTTTTTTAAAATTATTTTGTTATTTATTTTTTTAGGGAACGCACATAACGTGTTTCACGATATGCTAGTAAGTTTATTAGTTATGACCATTTCCGGGCCAATGTGCATATATGTAAGTTACAAGCTCAAATTAACTCAATTTAATTTTGCCATGGTTCAAATAATCTAATTGTAATCAAATTATAATATTTAAATTATATTTTTAACGATAAAAATAACAAGATAACCAAATAAATTTTAGTGGGTTTTTAGTAATATTCTTTATTATGAAAACAAGCTATATGTATTAAATAATCAATTGATAACAATGACAATGATGAGGATATGATACCCATCTCACGGAAACATGAGTTATATGAGAGGAGAGTGTCGGGTGATAAATAAGAAAATTCCTTAATATATGAATTTGTTAATACCTTCATAAGTAGTCATCTAAGGCATAGTTTGGTACACATGATAGGATAAACACGTGATATATAATATAAGAATAAGTTAAATATAAATAAGATGTAGGATATTATAATTAATGTTTGATATGATTTTAATAACAGAGATTAAATTTATATATTAGATTGTAATGACAAAATTAACCTTATTATAATAAATTTTATAATTTCAAAGTTGTTGCTTGAGTTCATATTTCTTATATGTTCATGCGCCGACAGTGCTTGCATGATTTATTTATTTTTACCTAATTTTATATATTATATAATATGATAATTGGACCCTGATTTTGTGAGCCAAGTCAAATATCAATTTTTAAGATTAATCGAGTGATACTAATAATTTTATTGAGATTTATAAAAAACATTTATATAATTATCTCGAGTTCATTTATATAATTATCATATTATATAATATATATAAATAAATAAAAATATTTATTTGATGGGGCGGTGAAATGAGAGAACTATAAGGTTTAAGATTTTTATATATTGAGGGCAATTAAGTCATTTGTGGTATTTTTATCATTAAATTAAAATTATCACATATCATAAAATGGATATTTAATTTTTGTATAAAATTATTTATACCGAACCCATAGTATTATAATGGGCTTTCTAAAAAAATATCAAACATGGGATAACGAAGATTATTTATCAATCCCTCTCTTACACATTGTACCAAATCATATCTAAGTGATAATTTAACGACTATAAAGGGATTACATTTACTTTTTCACCTAACGCAATTTGTGGGTCCATGTGTAAAAAAAATGTATTTAGAAGTTTCGGCCACTTTGATTCAATGGATTCTGCAGGAATGCTTGAGTTCATATCAATAGTCGAGGTAAGAAATGATTTTTTTTATCTTGTAAGACGAAATTGTCGCGTGTTTAATATGCTTACAATTTTATGATAGTTTTATGATATTTATTCATAAGATAAAACGACTTTAGATCAAAAAATTGCAGCACAATGAATCTTTTTATGTCATCGAACAAAAATATTAAAAACTTTCAAATCAGAAAGAAATAATGATAGCAAGAAGAATGCGGAGTATTATATAAGTACGAAGAAAAGGAAGTGGAAGCTTTTAAAATCAGGCATGGAGAAAATATATATAGAGTTCCAATGGTTGTCGTAAACGTACACAACCTTCTGCCGAATCTCTTGTCAAAGGACATGACTCTTTCTCCTTAGGGCGTCGAGAGCCTCCTATCCGTATCAGGTTAAGCTACGAACGAGGGCCTTATTTAATCATTTCCCAATTTCTGGAGGTGCATTTATTAATAGAATCATGGTGTACCATTATTTAAAGTCTTTGGAATTGTTTTTAACTTCTTTTTTTTAAAATAAGCATGTGATAGTTAAGTGAATTAGTCCGTGACAATAATAACTTTTTTCAGTACCTAATAGGTTGGTTTCTCTAATGGAAGCTCAATGCGGCAAGAAGAAAAATATGTTTTCATTTTTTAAACCAAAAGAAAGTACATAAATTAGAGAGGAGCATTCTCCAACTAAAGCTGAGATCTCAAATCATGATGACCAACATCACTCAAAGTATCATAGGGTTGAAAGTGATGTTAGTGGTTATGTTCAATTAGATTCTGTCACGCGTACTCCAATATGGCAATGTCATGTCAATGAAAGAGATGCAATCAGACGAGCTTATATCTTAAAGTGGGTCCTGTCGATGGATCTAAGCCGTTGATTTTAAAGAATTTGGTGGACCCCGCATATGAATTGGTGGACCCCGTATAAATGTGGTTAAAATTGGACCTTTGATCACCTCATGGGGCAGTGCCCCATAAGGTAGGGTGAAATATTCCCTTAAAGGGGCCATATCACACTGATATGGAATATCCGCGAACCAAATTAGGAAAACAATATCGACGATTTCAAAAATGTTGGTTTGAGCAATTTTCATGGTTGGAGTACTCTCCTAATAAAGATGCGGCCTTTTGCTTCCCATGTTTCCTTTTCCAAGGAGAAGAGACTCGTTATCCTATATTTACAGTTAATGATTTTAGAAGTTGGAAAAGAGTTAATGATGGGAAGAGATTTGCTTTATTGATGCATGTGGGAGGTCCTACTTCACCAAATAACAATACAATTCAATCCATGGGTGTTTTGTTGAATGTAAGCGGTCACATCGATAAAGTGATGAATGCACAAACATCAAAAGAAGTGAAGAAGAACAGATTGAGGCTCAAGGCCACTGTAAGAAATATGTTGTTTGACAATTATGAATAAATACGTAAACGGCAATTAAAATGGCCAATTTGTGTTTTATCAGAATTAGGTGTTGTGCCAGATGTTACAACATCTTGGACAACATGCAGCAGAATATTAACTTTTCTAACAAAAATCGACTTTAAATAAATAAACGGACAAGATTAAATATGCACAAGTATAAATACTTATGTGGTGCCTTATGACAAAAATTAATCACTAGAAAACCACAATGTTTACACACAAACCTATCACTAATGATTATAACAAAAATCAATTTTCTCAACAAGTTGAGAAAACAAATGCTTTCTAAAAACAAGTAATCAAAATAAAAACTAAAACAAGAAAGTCAAAGCGTGATGCCAAAAGGAGAATCCACGAAAACAATCTTCAGCCAACTTCTTCACAGATGTTGTCTGCAGATGTTCCCAACATTCAAGGCAACACGCGATATCTGCACTCTTCAAAACTTGCACGATCCTTGACGAATTACTTCTTTGATATTCTCGGCATGCACAAGTGTGTGTGATTATTCTTAATAAAGAAGCCGAGAGGGAGAGAGAGCCCAACGATGTCCTTTGTCTCTTATTTATAGATGTAGACTTTTATCTCCACAAGGAAACCTATAACATAAGGAAATTAAGAGTTTTATTATAAATAAACTCTATTTAACCATTGATATCATATATCTATAAATCATTCCAATAAATAACATATCTAGACTACTTTTGAATGATTATCTCCTTATCTAAGAAAGGCACAATCACATAAAATAATCTACTCAATCAAATCAACAAGGAAAAATAATTTTAGAGAAATACTTAAAGATCTAGGGAATTATAACAATTAAAGTCGAGAATATTATTTCCCTTCAATCTCCCCATTTTTGCCTAAATTAGAAAAAAATGAGATCAAACCCTTTTATCTTTGATTTAGCTCAAATACACTCCCCCTAAGTTAGTAAACTTTTCTCCCCCTGAATAAAATGCTGTTAGTAAGAGTGTTGTTAGTAATGTTGGCAACATTCGAAACAACACCTGCAACAGTTTCATTAACAGTTTATAAGACGACTACATCTGAGGAGAGATAACAACCTAGACCGAGATATTAGCAAAATAAGAACACAAACATAAACAAACAAAAAAAATCTACACATCATCATCTTCATCACTACTGTCCTCTTCCTCATCATCATCCTTAGTCCCTGACGGACCAGTACCCGTTTGAGCATCTCCCCCTTTTTGTCCGGGAAAGACACTTACGTCCAAGAGAAACCTGAGGTCAGCAGCCAAATCCTCATAATACGCCAAGTCTGCCTTAAGCTGGGATATCTTTTTAATAGCATGGTCTAGATGAGCCTGAACTCCAGCTACAAGAATCTTCACAAAATCAGTAGTTGGTGTATGAGAGGTAGAACGTTGAGAAGGTCCAGAAGCAGGAGATGCTGTGGTAGGGTCTATCCAGGGAAGGTCAATCTTGCGTTCCCTTTGAAGAAGGCAAGGGCAATTTTGATTGTTTCAATGGATTCAGACAGTCCCTCACTCACATCTCGAACGAATCCCTGAGATACCAGTATCCCATAGATCAAACTGGGAAACGGTAGCTTGGATGACTTCAATCCTCCATTCGCATACTGTATGACAGTATAAAAGATGAGGCGCCCAAGGTCCAAAGTGCAGTTGCCAATGGCAAACAGAGTCAGTGCCTGGGACTTAGTGACCACCGTAGTGTTGGTGGTTGGTGTCCAGTTTCGGATGGCAATCATGTGCAGCACCGAGTATAGGGACATGAGATTTGAAGCGGAGACCTTATGTGGATGAGTAGGGAATTTGCTAAGCTCGCCACCAGTGAGAACAGAGATTACCTCATCAAGATCCGGTTGTGGACCTACAGCAATTTCAGGTGTACTGGAATAAGTATTGATGACATGAGGGTCGAAATTATACAACCTGTTGCATACAAACACTTGACCTAATTTCACCGAGCTCGCATTACCAACACCTGACGAGAGGTTGCCATAGAATTCAAGCACAACTTTGGGGCAATAAGGCTGTACAGAGGAGATGGTGGAGAACAGTCCGCGAGACTTGGGAAAATCTATCAGATTGTTTCGAGAGAAGGCTTCCATATCAGCATTGCGTTCTTCAATAAATCTCCGGTTGGTGTAAAGATCCCAGTTGGAGAATGATGTCTCAGTATAGAACTTGGTATTGAAGCTGCGGTCTAGATCATAGTCACTGAGGTCAGTGTCGTCTGAGGTGTCCTCAACATCCAACACAACATTTGTAGCAGCAGGTGCATCTTCAACTCTTGTAGCATCAGAGGCAATGTCCTCATCAGGGGCTCCCGCTGAGTGATGAGAGTGCGTACCAGAGTCTTCACTGTCAGATAGGGTGGTGGTAGCTTCAGTCTTCTTCTCAGACACATGCTGGATTGGAGAGACATGTGCAGGGGAGGCAAGAGCAGTCTTTTTGGCCTTTTTTCAAATCAGCCAACACCTGGGCCAGAGATACTTCATCCTCATCAGCCGAGGACTGTTCCTTAGGTTCATCGTGTGTGGCATGAACAGGGGGTGCGAGTCTTCTGTGGATGACGAGGAAGGCTTGTTGGTCGTGAAGGTTTCTTATTAGAGCATTTCTTTGATATTGTGCACGTTGTTGATACCACCGCGGTGACACTAAAAAAAGAAATTTGTAATGTGCTTGGTCTACATGAGTTGTATATCAAATATATTCGGGGTCAAGGATATGATGGAGCTAGCAATATGCGTGGCTCATAGAACGGACTGCAAGATCTTTTTCTGAAAGATTCTCCACAAGTATATTATGTTCATTGTTTTGTACATAGACTTCAGTTGGCGTTGGTAGCCGCTACTGAAAAATAAAGTTCTATTTGGCTATTATTTTCAAAATCAACTTCTATTTTTAATCTCATTAAGGTGTTTCCAAAACGTCACACTGAGCTGCAATATGCCCAAGCTATTGACATTGCAGATATGATAGCAAGTGGTATGCGCGAGACAGGTAATGGCCTTAATCAGATTGGAACTTTGCAGCGAGCAGGCAAGACGCGTTGGAGTTCTAATTTTGAGTCGATTTACAGTATGATAGATATGTACAACTTTGTGATTATTGTGCTTGAGTACATGGTGGAAGAAGCATCTTAGAATTCTATACGGGGGGAAGCTACAGGTTCTTTGATTCCATTGAGATCATTTGATTTCGTATTTATATTATATTTGCTGCACAAAATCATGGGGATAACCGATTTGCTTTGTCGAGCTTTGCAAGAGAAGTCTTTAGACATTTTAAATGCAATGGATTTTGTCTCAACCACAAATGCTTTACTTCATACTTTGAGAGCAGAAGATTATGATATTCTTATAACGATCGTGCAATCAGTTTGTGAAAATAATGGCATTGAGATACCAGATATAAATGCTTGTTATATATCTGCTACAGGACGTTCGTGCCATCAAAGAAATTCTATTACATTTGAGGACCATTATCGTTTTGATGTATTTCGTGCTGCAATAGATTTTCAAGTTGAATAACTCAATAACAGATTCAATGATAGGGCTCTAGAACTTCTTAGACTTAGTTCTGCTTTGGAATATCGAGATAACTTTAAGTTGTTTAATGTTGAGAATATTTACAATTTTGCAAAAAAAATCTATCCCAGTGATTTCAATGGACAAGATCTACATTATTTGATAAGTCAGTTGAAACATTATAAGTTTGATATAATTCATCATGAAAGGTTCAGAATATCTCTACCATTTCTGAATTATGTCGACGATTAGTAGAGAATGAAAAGACACAACATTATCATTTAATTGACAGATTGATTTGTCTTGTTTTAACTCTTCCTGTTTCTACTGCAACAACAGAACGATCATTCTCAGCTATGAAACTTCTTAAAACTTATCTTCGAAATAAGATGTAAGAAGAGTTCTTGGCAAATTCTATGATTATCTACATTGAAAGAGAGTTAACTACAAAGATCGACACTGATTCAATAATTGATGAATTCTATTCTATGAAAAACTGCAGAGAACAACTTCAGTAGTTTATATCTTGTTCATGTCACTATGTAATATTTAATATGAAACGTCTACTCATTTTAAAAGTGCGGAATTTTTTTTCCTTTTTTTTAATAAAAGCTTCGCAATTTTCGAAATAACATTTAAACATAAGAATATAACATTTAAAAATGATCTTAAATATTTGATTGTAAAAATAGCGCATTTTAAAATAACCAAACATTTAAAATCATACGTGAACGTAAACGTATAAAAATCTTAAAATCATCGACATATTAAAATATTCCTTTCCTCTCAAATCTCATAAATCATAATGCGGAAAAATAATGGTCCTCGGGTCGTGTCGCCGCACCAGGTCTGCCTACTCAGAGTTCAGCACCTCCGGTCTCCTCATCATCAATCTCACCTGCATCACACACGCCTAGTGAGTCTAAAGACTCAACACACCTATACCAGGAATAACAAGTACATATACAGGCACACAACAGTGAAAAATATCATACTTAACATATCTTTCATGAATTTTAAAAGCTTAATGCCAACATACCTTTTATGAAGTTTAAAACATGAACATAAACGTGTTGTATAAAATCATGTCGTGTCAAATCATGTCATATATAAGTGTCAAAACAGCTCATCATGTCATCAAAAACTTAAAAATTTTCTTTTAATTGAATTCAGTTCATTAGTTGTGACTTTCGTATCAGCTCTATCGTATCATCCATCTATAAAACCGTGGTACCCGGCGGCAGGGGACATCAGCGACAGCATTACCCGCCCACTGAGCCCGAGCCTCAGCTCATCATATGAAGCGTCTCCCGTTTTAAAAGTGCGGAATATTTTTTTTTTAAAAAAAAGCTCGCAATTACAAAATGACATTTAGAATAATCATATTTATTTTCCAATAAAAGTAGTGCAGTTTAAAAATAACTAACGTCATCCAAAATCAACGTAAACGTGTAAAAATCGTAAAATCATCAACATATAAAAATGCGTAACTCCTCTCAAAACACATGAATCAATATGCGGAAAAATAATGGTCCTCGGGTCGTATCACCGCACATGCCGCCTGCCTACTAAGTCTTCGGCACCTCTGGTTCCCTGATCAAAATGCTCACCTGCATCACACACGCCTAGTGCGTCTAAAGACTCAACACACATGTACCAGTAATAGCAAGTACATATACGTAGCTCACAACAGTGAAAAATAGCATAATAAACATACATTTCATGAGCTTAAAAACATGAACATGAGCGTGTCGTGTAAAATCGTAACGTGTCAAAACATGTCTCATCATGTTATCATATCGTATGCGTAACCGTGACCTGTCAAAACATGGTAATAGCATGTATCATCGTATCAGCATATACGTGTTAAAATCTTAATTTGAATTCCGTTCATTAGCTGTGACTTTCGTATCATCATGTCATCATGTCAGTCGATGGATCCATCTACGTGTAACCGCGGTACCCGGCGGCGAGGATCATCAGCGACGGCATTACCCGCCCACTGAGTCCGGGCCTTACATGTCATTGTGTCATCGTGTTAGTCACAACTAAATCACTTCCTTCAAAACGTGTCAACATATTCATCACTTAATAAAAGCATGCATATACATAATTTTTCCTTTAAACCAAGCATGCACCATAAATATCATAATAGCGTAAAAATCGTAAACATGATGCATAATCATTTAAAATATCATAATTTGTGCTCAGGGTGCTGCAAGGACCAAAATCTCACCCCGGGTACAAAATGACCATTTTGCCCTCGGAAACCCAAAAATTACCGTTTTTCCCCTGGACCTCTAAAATTGACCCGAAGCTTACCAAACTGCTTAAAATGTCCCAAAACATATTTAAAAATATTCCTAAACGTAAACTCGAGCCCGTAATACATCTTAACCGATTCGTTTTAAAACTTGGACCGGGGTCCCGGTTATAACCCGAATCGACTAAAAATTTTACCCAAATCTCCTCCAACTTTTACCATATCTTAAAAACACTTAATAGATCCTAAAACACTGTCATTAGACCCCCAAACCCATGGCTAAACTTTCCAGAACTTGGCAAAACTCTCGGTCCTATCCTAATTCACCACCTCATGCACACTTTTCTCCCAAAAACTCACGCCTCAAGCTAAACCCGTCGTACCAGCCATGAACCAACCTACTGTGGACCTAGACCAGACCCCAAGGAGCGCCCCTGAACCAAGCCACCCGCCCCATGCAAGCCACAGCCCCCTACAACTCGCTAATCTCCCCCAAGCGTCCAAACCGAAGCCAACTTCTACCCTTTCGATCCACAACGCCTGGGATGGGTCCAACTCAAGTCGAGCCCTTCCAAGCCTTGTCTCAGACCCACCAGGGTCTGGACTAAGCCTCAATGAGGTCCCTGACGTGTGGGTCGAACCTTGCACGCTGTAACATTTAAGATCTAGCCACCCGAGAAGAAATCGTCTCTCGTCCCTACACCCGTACGCATCCAGTGTAACGCCTGAAATTTTATCCTGTTAATTTGAAATGAATAATTGATTGATTGATATGGTTATAGACAGAGCATGTCGAGATGGGCTTGGAATTGTTGAGTTGAGAATATGTGCAAGAATTATGTGTGAGACCCGAAGGTCTCGCGCATATGCGCGGCGGGTGGGCGCGCATATGCGCGAGCTTAGTGATTACAAGAGTTGCCGAGACGAGGGTCTCGCGCATATGCGCGAAAAGAGGCGCGCATATGCACGAGATGTCCAGAGAAGTGGGCGCATATGCGCCGAGAAGGGGCGCGCATATGCGCCAGTAGATTAAAATGTTAAGTGCCGAGACAGTAGGTCTCGCGCATATGCGCCGGTTGAGGTCGCGCACATGCGCGAGACGTGTAGACCAAAGAATAATCCAAGTGTCCTTGCCATGCATATATAATGTGTATTGTTTCATTTCTTTCGAGATTTCAGCAGGAAAGTGAGAGAGAAAGTTCAGAAATTCCCTCAAGCTTCATCTTACCTTAGATTGTTGATTTTGAAGAATCCAACCATCCGATTATCGATCTGAGTTGAGATTCTTACTCCTCTCGACAAGGGCTTTGAAAGGGTATAGATTTTATTACTTTCCAGTATGTTTTGATATTTTTGGGTTGGAAAAATCAATATATGTTTGATAATATATGTTGTTGAGATGATGGGGCACATTTTTTTGACACCGGAGCGAAGAACGGATATGTTATGCGATTTTGTGTAAATTCCAGCATGTCTTGAGTTTATTTATGTAAATGTTGAGGTGATGGAATATATTTGGGAGGATTATGAGTTATTGATATTGATTATTGATGTTTGAGTTGATCGGTATCGTGAAATTACACCGTTATGCCGTCGAAACGTACCGAGATTGCATATTGATCCGTATATGTATTCCTTTGAGTTAAAGGTTGACATGGGACATTTTATACATGTCATTTCAGATTTGTATTGACTGATTAGTATCAAGATTTCAAGACTTCGACTTGTTCAGACCGGGATTACGACAAGAAAGGTATAATTCATGTTGATTCGAGGAGATATAACTCGAATTAGATCTGATTTGAGTTTCCCAAAATCACATACTAGATTATTATCTTTTTATATGTTGATGCTTTGTTTATAGATTTATATTCAAGCATTTAAGATAGGAAAGACATTGGCAGACTTGCCAAGCTAGACGTTCGGTGATATCGACGCATAGGAGCAGAATTGACTCCGATTGTAGACATTCGATATAGACATGACCGAAGTCTAGGAGTAAGACGTACCGTCACCCCGATTGGGAGGGTAGGTGGCAGACTGTGATGTCTTATTCACACCGGGATCCCTAGAGTTAGAGTCGAGTCGAGTCAAGATATGATTTCGATTTCATTTGCATGCTGATATTGATTTGGTTTCATATACTATGGAACCTATTGCCATTGATTCTATTCCTGATAGCATGCTTCATGATTTATATTGTGTATATGCATGTGTACCATGTTTTATAGTGGGATTTGTTCTCACCGGAGTATCCGGCTGTTGTTGTGTCTGTATGTGTGCATAACAACAGGTGGGGCAGGATTAGGGTCGAGACGAGGATGATTGAGAGGTGATAGCGTGGTGATCACGGGCGTAGCAGAAGAAACTAGTTGTTGTATTAGACATGTATTAATACTTTTAAACATTAGTTTGATTGTATGAACGAAACAAGACATGTATTTGTTTTTCATGAAATGCAATAAAGCTTATGTATGTGTCGTATGCTAAAAGCAAAATTTTGACCCACATTTTCTAACAAAGATCCAATTAATCCCAAAGATAATCGAGTTAGAGCCCGGGTCCCCACAACAGGTGGTATTAGAGCGATAGATCCTTTCGATTGAGATAGAAGAGAGTGAGCGGGGTAGATCGAGTCGTCTTCCTTGCTTATATCATGCTAGCACACGTCATGATTTATTGCTTTCCCTATGATATGTTGTATTGTTATCTGAGTTGATTACAGCATCTACTTGCCAAGACTGACTCAAAATCGATTCTGGATCAGAGGTATATGATCAGAGGAGGACTGAGACAGATTGTATAGACTGTTTACTAATTCGTTTGATAATCAGATATGCCTCCTCGACGAGTACCGCAACCAGTAGCAGGTCGGGAACCAGAACAGGGCAGTACTTCCACTGATCCGATGGATGTGACCGCTACACCGATGGAGACCTTGTTAAAGCGGTTTCAATCGTTACGACCACCGACACTAAAGGGTACAGAAAATTCCGTTGAATGTGAAAGTTGGCTCGATGACATCGAAATGTTATTTGAATCACTTGACCATACCGACGAACGACGAGTTAAACTGATTGGGCATCAACTGCAAGAAGTTGCCAAGAATTGGTGGCTTACCACAAAGAGGGCCTTGGAGCATCGTGGTACAGAGGTCACTTGGAAGGTGTTCAAGACAGAGTTCTATCAGTGATTCTTTCCCGTCTCCTACCGAAAAGACAAAGGTGCTGAATTTGCCAACCTGAGACAGGGACAACTGAATATCGAAGAATATGTCGCTAAGTTCTCTACATTGCTTTGATTTGCTCCCCACGTTGCTGGGAATGATGAGGCCATTGCGGATCAGTTTATCAATGGCCTGAATCCGGAGATATTCACCTTGGTGAATACGGGACGACCCAACAATTTTTCTGATGCCTTGAACAGTGCGAAGGGAGCAGAAGCCGGGTTGCTTAGGCAACGAAGCACTTCTTATCCCACTCAGATTCCTAGACCACCCCAGCCCTCGGGTCAGTATCAGCAACCACCTTCCAGATTCGAGAGTGGTGGTAGCAGCAGCGGGAGGAAAGACATTTTGAAAGTGAAGGGGAAGCAGTTCGTCGAGCTCCAGTGGGCCGAGACAGACGGGGTCGGGCCAAAGATCAGAGTATACAGGGGTTTACTGTAGTTCTTGTGGAGGTAGACATGCCACTGAACAGTGTCAGGGCGTGATGGGTCGCTGCAACATTTGCAGACAGCAGGGCCACTTCGCCAAGGTCTGTCCACAGAGAGGTGCACAGCAGACTCAGAGTGTAGGAGCATCTGGCTCTGTAGCTCAGCCAGAGAGGGATGCGTCATCTGTTCATTCATTCCAGCTAGCCCCTACATCGACACAGCCCAGAGCTAGGGGTAGCCAGACGGTGGGCCAGCCGTCGAGACAGCAGGCTCGAGTGTTTGCGCTGACAGAAGAGCATGCTCAGGATGCCCCTGATGACGTGATAGCAGGTAATTGTTCGCTTTGCGGTTATCCTGCTTATGTTCTGATAGACACAGGTGCATCACATACATTCTTATCTGAGCGTTTTGCATTGACATATGCATTGCCTATTGAGTCGTTGTCTACTGTAGTGTCTATCTCTTCTCTTTTGGGGACAGGGTTGATATCAGTGACATCTGTTAAATCGTGTTTACTACAGTATGATGGGCATGAGATAGATCTAGACTGTATTGTACTTGGGTTATCTGATTTTGATTGCATTATTGGTATCGACATGCTAACCAAGTACATAGCGACAGTAGACTGTTTCCACAAGATTGTTAGATTCAGACCAGAGATGGCTGAAGAGTGGAAGTTCTACGGCAAAGGGTCTAGAGCTAGGATTCCTTTGATTTCAGTATTGTCTATGACTCGATTACTACAGAAAGGAGCAGAGGGGTTCCTTGTCTATTCAGTAGATTTACTGAAATCGAGCCCAGCATTGGCAGATCTGCCAGTGGTTTGCGAGTTTGCAGATGTGTTCCCCGATGAGATTCCGGGATTGCCTCCAGTCAGAGAGGTAGATTTTAGCATCGACCTAGTACCAGGTACGGTTCCTATTTCTCGAGCTCCTTATAGAATGGCACCGATAGAGTTGAAAGAATTGAAAGAACAGCTTGAAGATTTGCTGGCCAAGGGATATATCAGACCGAGTGTATCTCCTTGGGGCGCACCAGTGCTATTCGTGCGAAAGAAAGACGGTTCGATGAGATTGTGTATCGATTACCGGCAACTGAACAAGGCAACAGTAAAGAACAAGTACCCATTGCCTCGCATCGACGATTTGTTTGATCAGTTGCAGGGATCCTCTGTCTATTCCAAGATCGACTTGCGATCTGGATATCATCAGCTGCGAGTCAAAGATTCAGATATACCGAAGACTGCATTCCGAACCAGGTATGGACATTTCGAGTTTATTGTCATGCCTTTTGGTTTAACGAATGCGCCAGCGGTGTTTATGAGTCTGATGAACCGTGTCTTTCAGAGGTATCTGGATGAGTTTGTGATTGTTTTTATAGATGATATTTTGGTTTACTCGAGAAATGAGACTGATCATGCTGAGCATTTGAGAATTGTATTGCAGACGTTAAGAAATGAGCAACTGTATGCTAAACTGTCAAAGTGTGAGTTTTGGCTGAGAAAGGTTGTCTTCTTGGGTCATATCATATCTGGAGACGGTATTTCTGTTGATCCGAGCAAATTCGAGGCAGTGATTAGTTGGCCTAGACCAACTTCTGTGCC
>NC_133320.1:18105294-18194736 GCF_012295235.1 Primulina huaijiensis | reverse complement strand
TATCTATTTTCTCAGTCAGAGTTGAACATGAGACAGCGTAGATGGCTCGATTTATTGAAGGATTTCGATTGTGAAATCAAATACTATCCAGGGAAATCGAATGCAGCAGCGGATGCCTTGAGTCGAAAGGTATGTTCCTTATCCTTGTCGACGGTAGGTGTTTCGAATATGATAGAATATTGTTGCTTTTCTGGATTAGCATTTGATATAGATAGTAGGCCGTTGCGACTTGCCACTATTCAGTGTGAACCAGAATTGATTGTTCGCATCAAAGAGGCACAAAGAAACGATCAGAGTGTTCAGAAGTCGATTGATATGGTCAGATCAGGACATATTTCTGAGTATCAGATACGTGATCATGTGTTGTATGTGAATAACCGTCTTGTAGTGCCAAATGTTTCAGATTTAAAACAGCAGATACTTTCAGAAGCGCACTGTAGTCGGTTCAGTATTCATCCTGGTGGCAGGAAGATGTACAATGATCTGAAAACACAGTTCTGGTGGAAACAGATTAAGACAGATATTGCAGAGTTTGTGTCTAAGTGCTTAAATTGCCAACAGGTGAAGGCCGAAAGAAAGAAGCCTGGAGGGTTACTTCAGAATTTAGCTATTCCTGAATGGAAATGGGATCACATTTTCATGGATTTCGTCATGAAGTTTCCACGATCATCCCGAGGCTGCGATGCGATTTGGGTTGTGATAGATAGATTGACCAAATCCGCATGCTTCATTCCGTACAAGATGACGTACAAATATGATCAAATGGCCGAGATATATGTCCGAGAAGTGGTCAGATTACATGGTGTGCCGAAGTCGATCGTATCAAATCGTGATCCACGATTCACTTCACACTTCTGGTACAGTCTACAGCAGGCTCTAGGTACGACTTTACACTTGAGTACTGCTTACAATCCCCAGACAGACGGACAGTCAGAGCGGACTATCCAGACTTTAGAAGATATGCTGAGAGCTGTAATACTAGATTTTGGTACTAGTTGGCAAGATTCACTAGCTCTTTGTGAATTCTCGTACAACAACAGCTATCAAAAGAGCATTGAGATGGCACCGTTTGAGGCATTATACGGAAAGAAGTGCAGATATCCGTTGTATTGGGATAACATCTCAGAGGTACCAGACTTAGGGCCAGATATGATTCGTGAGATGACTGAAAAAGTAAAGATAATTCAGAAGCGAATGAAGACGGCACAAGATAGACAGGCGAAGTACGCGAACATCAGACGTCGACCGTTAATATTTGAACAAGGAGACAGAGTATTTTTGAAGATGTCTCCTTTCAGAGGTGTTGTCAGATTTGGCAAACGTGGGAAGTTTTCTCCTAGATACGTCGGTCCGTACGAGATTTTTGAAAAGATTGGCGATCGAGCATATCGACTTGCTCTTCGTCCTTCTCTATCTGGGATACATGACGTCTTTCATGTATCGATGTTACGTAGATATATGCCAGACAGTTCTCATTTCATTCAGCCTGAAGAAACCGAGCTAGATCAGACTTTGAGTTATGTTGAGCAGCCGATTCAGATTCTTGATTGGAAAGAGAAACAGCTCAGAACGAAGACTATTCCATTAGTGAAAGTTCAGTGGAGTCGTCACGGCATTGAAGAAGCGACTCGGGAAACAGAATCAGAAATGAGACAGAGATATCCAGAGTTGTTTATGTGATGTGAGTAATTATTCAGCTTTTGATTATATTACTCCTGTACTTGCTTTGATTTATTGCCTGCGAGTTCGAGGACGAACTTATGTCTTAGAGGGGGAGAAATGTGACGCCCGAGATTTTATCCTGTTAATTTGAAATGAATAATTGATTGATTGATATGGTTATAGACAGAGCATGTCGAGATGGGCTTGGAATTGTTGAGTTGAGAATATGTGCAAGAATTATGTGTGAGACCCGAAGGTCTCGCGCATATGCGCGGCTGGTGGGCGCGCATATGCGCGAGCTTAGTGATTACAAGAGTTGCCGAGACGAAGGTCTCGCGCATATGCGCGAAAAGAGGCCCGCATATGCGCGAGATGTCCAGAGAAGTGGGCGCATATGCGCCGAGAAGGGGCGCGCATATGCGCCCGTAGATTAAAATGTTAAGTGCCGAGACAGTAGGTCTCGCGCATATGCGCCCGTTGAGGTCGCGCACATGCGCGAGACGTGTAGACCAAAGAATAATCCAAGTGTCCTTGCCATGCATATATAATGTGTATTGTTTCATTTTTTTCGAGATTTCAGCAGGAAAGTGAGAGAGAAAGTTCAGAAATTCCCTCAAGCTTCATCTTACCTTAGATTGTTGATTTTGAAGAATCCAACCATCCGATTATCGATCTGAGTTGAGATTCTTACTCCTCTCGACAAGGGCTTTGAAAGGGTATAGATTTTATTACTTTCCAGCATGTTTTGATATTTTTGGGTTGGAAAAATCAATATATGTTTGATAATATATGTTGTTGAGATGATGGGGCACATTTTTTTGACACCGGAGCGAAGAACGGATATGTTATGCGATTTTGTGTAAATTCCAGCATGTCTTGAGTTGAATTATGTAAATGTTGAGGTGATGGAATATATTTGGGAGGATTATGAGTTATTGATATTGATTATTGATGTTTGAGTTGATCGGTATCGTGAAATTACACCGTTATGCCGTCGAAACGTACCGAGATTGCATATTGATCCGTATATGTATTCCTTTGAGTTAAAGGTTGACATGGGACATTTTATACATGTCATTTCAGATTTGTATTGACTGATTAGTATCAAGATTTCAAGACTTCGACTTGTTCAGACCGGGATTACGACAAGAAAGGTATAATTCATGTTGATTCGGGGAGATATAACTCGAATTAGATCTGATTTGAGTTTCCCAAAATCACATACTAGATTGTTATCTTTTTATATGTTGATGCTTTGTTTATAGATTTATATTCAAGCATTTAAGATAGGAAAGACATTGGCAGACTTGCCAAGCTTGACGTTCGGTGATATCGACGCATAGGAGCAGAATTGACTCCGATTGTAGACATTCGATATAGACATGAACGAAGTCTAGGAATAAGACGTACCGTCACCCCGATTGGGAGGGTAGGTGGCAGACTGTGACGTATTATTCACACCGGGATCCCTAGAGTTAGAGTCGAGTCGAGTCAAGATATGATTTCGATTTCATTTGCATGCTGATATTGATTTGGTTTCATAGACTATGGAACCTATTGCCATTGATTTTATTCCTGATAGCATGCTTCATGATTTATATTGTGTATATGCACGTGTACCATATTTTATACTAGGATTTGTTCTCACCGGAGTATCCGACTGTTGTTGTGTCTGTATGTGTGCATAACAACAGGTGGGGCATGATTAGGGTTGAGACGAGGATGATTTGAGAGGTGATAGCGTGGTGATCACGGGCGTAGCAGAAGAAACTAGTTGTTGTATTAGACATGTATTAATACTTTTAAACACTAGTTTGATTGTATGAACGAAACAAGACATGTATTTGTTTTTCATGAAATGCAATAAAGCTTATGTATGTGTCGTATGTTAAAAGCAAAATTTTGACCTACATTTTCTAACAAAGATCCAATTAATCCCAAAGATAATCGAGTTAGAGCCCGGGTCCCCACATCCAGTAACCTTCCTACCCCTCATGACAGCAACTTGACCTTACTAGCAGCCTCTAGACACTCAAGGACCGCAGCCCCTTGCACCAAGAATTGAGAAAAACGTGAGTGATACAAAAAGGGTGCAAGAAAACACATGGAAATTTAGATCTTTTCTAACATATGCTTGGATCGGAAATCCTTATGCATGAACACAACTATCAGTATAAAAGCATGTATGATGCATAAAGAACGATACAAATGCGTGCCTGATGTTGATCGACGACCAAAACAAGAGGAGGGAGACCCAGGTGAATTTCTCCTTTGCAAGGAATGAAGGCCGAAGGTTTTTCTTTGAGCTGTTGATGAGAAAAATGAGGGTGACAGCAGCTGGGGGAGGGTGTCGGCTGTTGGGAGAGATTAGGTTTAGGTTAAGATAAGTTTTAGGGTTAATTAGTATTATTTAAATAGCTAACAAATGACTAATGGGCCTTAATTGATAATTAAAACTAAATAAAAGATTTTTGGTCCAACAAGCTTGAAAGTAGGCCCATTAAATCCAAACGCACTCCCGAAAAATATTTCGTATTGGAAAGATTTTGAAAATATTATCCGAACCTTTAAAAAGTCCCTCGATTCGATAAAATTTGCGTACCGATAAAAATAAAATCCTACGGTTAAAAATACCCAGAAAAATTTCATTTTTGAAATATACACTTAAAAACACCTTATTTAATTAATAAAAATTAATCATGTAATTAAAATAATTTTCCTGAAAATTCTCTGGTCTCCGTTCCTCGTTCGAGCGTGAAATGCACTTAGAAACCCTAATACATGACATTTTAAAATTTCAGGAATTAAATCCTATCATGCATGAATTATGCATAAATTGCATATAAATAACTAAACATATAATTAAAAATAAAAATACTAGATTGCATGCACTTAGGTTACGCGAATTAAATTCCTGGACCTTACAACTCTCCCCCCCTTAAATAACATTTCGTCCTCGAAATTAGAACGTACCGAATAACTCCGGGTAGCGACTCCTCATCTCGGTCTCTGTCTCCCACGTGGCCTCCTCCTCGGAATGATCGAGCCACTTGACTTTGACCATTTGGATCACTTTATTCCGGAGTCTCTTCTCCTATCTGTCCAAGATCTGAGTCGGCCTCTCCTCGAATGATAAGTGCGGTGTCAGCTAAAGTGGCTCATAGTTAAGCACATGTGAAGGGTTCGACATGCACTTACGCAGCATAGAGACGTGGAACACATTATGAACTCCCGCCAGATTCGGGGGTAAAGCAACTCTGTATGCGAGTGTCCCGATTCTCTCTAGGATCTCAAATGGTCCGATGAATCTAGGGCTGAGCTGTCCCTTCTTCCCGAACCTCATCACACCCTTCATAGGTGCGACCTTCACAAAAACATGATCCCCTACTGCGAACTCAAGATCGCGCCGCCTCTGTTCAGCAAAACTCTTCTGACGGCTCTGTGCAGTCTTCATCCGATCTCTAATCCTTGCAACTAAATCCGCTATTTTTCTGACAATATCCGGACCCAACTCTGCTCGCTCTCCTACCTCATCCCAATATACTGGCGACCTACACTTCCTCCCGTACAGTGCCTCGTATGGAGCCATACCTATCGACGTCTGATAACTGTTGTTGTATGTGAACTCCAGAAGAGGTAACTTCGGCTCCCAGCTGCCCTGGAAGTCGATCATGCATGCTCGGAGTAGGTCCTCCAGAATCTGAATCACCCTTTCTGACTGGCCGTCTGTCTGAGGATGAAAAGCGGTACTGAACAGAAGCTTCGTACCCAACGCCTTTTGAAGACTCTTCCAGAATGCAGACGTGAACCTCGGATCTCGGTCCGACTCGATGGACACTGGAATCCCATGCAGTCTGACTATCTCTCTGATGTACAGCTCTGCGTACTAAGTCATGGTGAATGTCTTCCTAATCGGTAAGAAATGAGCTGACTTGGTGAGCCGATCAACAATCACCCAGATGGCATTGTATCCCCCAGAAGTCCTCGGAAGCCCTGTCACGAAGTCCATAGTAATGTTCTCCCATTTTCACTCGGGAATATGGAGTGGTCTCAGCTTCCCTGCCGGTCTCTGATGCTCTGCCTTGACCTGCTGACAAGTCAAACATTCGGAGACAAACCGCAGAATATCACTCTTCATGCCCGGCCACCAATACAGAGTCTGTAGATTTTATACATCTTCGTACTCCCTGGATGGATGGAATACGGGGTGATGTGGGCCTCACTCAAGATATCTGCTCGGAGGGAATCACTGTCAGGAACCCATAGGCGGTCCCTATATCTGACTATGCCGTCCATAACTGTATACAGTCTCTGGCCCTTAGCCTCGTCCCTCTGTCTCCGCTTCTGTAACTGCTCGTCGGAAGTCTGCCCTGCTCGGATTCTGTCTCTCAGAGTCGGCTGTACTGTCAGAGTAGCAAGATTCGGGGCCTCGCCCCTGGCATAAACTGCAAGCTCAAATCTCTGAATCTCAGCCTGCATTGGTCGCTGTACTGACAGATGAGCTAACACTGCGAGCTTCCTGCTCAGAGCGTCTGCAACTACATTAGCCTTACCTGGATGGTAGCTAATATCACAATCATAATCCTTCACCAGCTCGAGCCATCTCCTCTGACGCATGTTCAGTTCCTTCTGTGTGAAGAAGTACTTCAGGCTCTTATGATCTGTGAAAATCCTGCACTTCTCCCCATACAGATAGTGTCTCCCGATCTTCAGGGCGAATACCACTGCTGCTAACTCTAGGTCATGAGTCGGGTAATTCTTCTCATGGACCTTCAGCTGTCTGGACGCATAGGCTATCACTCTGTCCTGCTGCATCAGAACTGCGCACAACCCAAGCTGGGATGCATCGGTATAGACCACAAACTCTCCCTGCCCTGATGGCATAGCTAGTACGGGTGCGGTGGTCAAGGCCTGCTTCAGTCTGTCAAAGCTCTCCTGACACTCTGGTCCCCAAATAAACTTGGCATTCTTCTTCGTCAAAGCGGTCATGGGCACCGCAATCGAATAAAAGCCCTGGATAAACTTCCTGTAATAACCTGCCAATCCCAAGAAACTGCGAGTCTCTGTCACGCTCTTCAGAACTGGCCAATCCCTGATTGCCTCTACTTTGCTCGGGTCGACCTCTATGCCATCCTGAGATACGATGTGCCCCAAGAATGCCACTCTGTCGAGCCAGAACTCACACTTGCTGAACTTGGCATACAGTCGTCTATCCTGTAGAGTCTGCAATACTGTTCTCAGATGATGACTGTGCTCCTCCCTGCTCTTCGAATAGATCAGTATATCGTCAATGAAGACTATGACGAACTGATTCAAGAATGGCTGAAACACGCGATTCATGAGATCCATGAAGATCTCTGGCGCGTTCGTCAACCCGAAAGGCATCACCAAGAACTCATAGTGCCCATAACGCGTCCGAGAAGCTGTCTTATGCACATCTGACTCTCTCACCTTCAGCTGATGATATCTGGATCGAAGGTCTATCTTAGAGAATATTGAGGCTCCCTGAAGTTGATCAAACAAGTCCTCAATCCTAGGCAACGGATATTTATTCTTAATTGTAACTTTGTTCAGCTCTCGGTAGTCAATGCACAGACGCATGCTGCCATCCTTCTTCTTAACAAAAAGAACTGGTGCGCCCCAAGGAGAAAAACTAGGGCGGATGAAACCCTTATCCAGCAGATCCTGAACCTGTTCCTTAAGCTCTTTCATTTCTGCAGGCGCTAATCGGTAGGGTGCCTTAGATATCGGCATTGTCCCTGGCATGAGCTCAATAGAGAACTCCACCTCTCTGTCTGGTGGAATTCCTGAAACATCGTCAGGGAACACACTGGAGAACTCGTTGACAACATCTATATCCTCGAGCCTCTGACTGACTGGCTCTGCCACTGATATGATGCTGGCTAAGAATGCCTGGCAGCCTCCTTTAATAAGCTTCCTCGCACACATACAGGAAATGACGTGTGGAAACTGCTGATGTCTAGTTGCCTCAAATACAAATGGCTTCCCACTGGGAGGTCTGACAGACACTGACCTCTGTCGAAAATCTATGACTGGCCCATGAGAAGCGAGCCAGTCCATGCCCAGTGTGATATAAAATTCTGGCAGCGGTAGTACAATCAGATCTGCCTGTACTGCCTTCTGCTGCAATCTGAGCTCCAATCCTCTCACTATCCGAGATGTGAACATCTGATCCCCAGATGGAATCGATACTTTGAATCCTGAATCCATCGCTACTTAACTCAAAATCCTCAAAATATCATTGACTTAACCCAATTATAAATCTCCAAAAGTTCGAAATTCAACCTCAGAAAAATCATAAATTGCAAATAAACCCCTTAAAGTTTCGAAATTTGCATTTTCCTCCTTAATTTACCCATTATAACAATTTGGTCTCTAAAAATTTCTGATCAAACAATTAAATTCTTGATTCCAAGTAGGTAGAGCATGCATCCTAATTTCTTCTACGTTATCGATCCAATAATTTAATCATCAAACAAGCCTTAAACCCACGCAATCATGCGAAATTAAAATCTTAAATAAAATGGTTACCGGTAATCAGTGTCGTGTCTGGCGTTGCCTCCGCCTCCTCAGCATGCATTACATAAGCCCTGCCGGTAGTGGAACCCTTGTTCTGAGGGCAATCTGCAGCCTTGTGCCCCTCCTGCTTGCATACGAAGCATCTGTAGGTGCCCCACATGCATTTGCCATAATGATATTTGTTGCAATGCTTGCAAGGCGGGCCTCCCTCCTGCCTAGGAACCCCTGGTGCCTGGGGTGGCCTCTGCTGTCCTGGCCCCCTGTGCTGACCCTGGGACTTCTGCTGTCCCTGCTGTCTAGATGGCCCGGTAAACTGTTTCTTCTGTGGTTGTGCACTGGACTGGGCCTAATGCCGCTTCCGCTGCATCTCAAAATCTATATCTCGCAATGCCTGCTCTGCCTGAAAAGCGCAGGCAGTGGCCTCATCATAACTCGCCGGTCTCATCAGCATAACGTCTCGGCGGAGGGTAGGTCTCAGTCCATCTAGGAAATGCCTAAGCTTCTGGGCGGCATCCCCTGCTATCATGGGCACGAAGTGGCAGCCCCTGTCAAACTTGCGAATGAACTCCGCAACTGATACTTCCCCCTGCCGGAGGATCATGAACTCTCTCGTCAGGCGGCCCCTGACATCAGCGGGGAAATACTTCCCGAAAAACATCTCCCTGAATCTGGCCCATGTAAGAGTAGCCACATCCACAGCATGTGCGGCTCCCTCCCACCAAAGGGACGCATCATCCCTCAGCATATAGATGGCGCACCTGGCCCGGTCGCCATCCCTCATCTCCAGATAATCAAAGTGCAACTCCAGCGACCTAATCCATCCCTCTGCAACAAATGGATCAGTAGTACCCCCGAACTCCTTCGGGTTGAGCCTACGGAACTGCTCAAAGATATCAGTCTGATGTCTAGGAACCTGCTGTACCTGCTCCAAAAGTCTAGCCATACCCTCGAGGACTCGGGTAGCTGGGTCCCCCGGCGGTGGTGGTGGAGGACCACTGCCACCCTCAGGAATATCATCCACTCTGACCATCCTGGGTTCTCGTCTGGGAGGCATATCTGAATACAGTCCAATTAAAACGTAACCCATCATGCAATTAATCTAGTTTTGAAGTTAATGGACCTTACAGTGTAAAAACAGCATAAGCAGTAAATCATCATGAAGCGTAAATCATGAAATCATGCAGGTGATAAGAATAAATCATTTAAAATATTTAAATCACAAAAGCTTACAGACTTGAGGCTTTAAAGACTGAGTTGCAGAAGCTGGCGGTGGCACAATCCTATACAGGACCCTTGCTCTGATACCAACTGAAACGTCTCTCGTTTTAAAAGTGCGCAATATTTTTTTTTTTTTAAAAAAGCTCGCAATTATAAAATGACATTTAGAATAATCATATTTATTTGTCAATAAAAGTAGTGCGCAGTTTAAAAATAACTAACGTCATCCAAAATAAACGTAAACGTAAACGTGTAAAAATCGTAAAATCATCAACATATAAAAATGCGTAACTCCTCTAAAAACACATGAATCAATATGCGGAAAAATAATGGTCCTCGGGTCGTAGCACCGCACATGCCGCCTGCCTACTAAGTCTTCGGCACCTCTGGTTCACTGATCAAAATGCTCACCTGTATCACACACGCCTAGTGAGTCTAAAGACTCAACACACCTGTACCAGTAATAGCAAGTACATATACGTAGCGCACAACAGTGAAAAATAGCATAATAAACATACATTTCATGAGCTTAAAAACATGAACATGAGCGTGTCGTGTAAAATCGTAACGTGTCAAAACATGTCTCATTATGTTATCATATCGTATGCGTAACCGTGACCTGTCAAAAGATCGTAATAGCATGTATCATCGTATCAGCATATACGTGTTAAAATCTTAATTTGAATTTCGTTCATTAGCTGTGACTTTCGTATCATCATGTCATCATGTCAGTCGATGGATCCATCTACGTGTAACTGCGGTACCCGACGGCGAGGATCATCAGCGACGGCATTACCCGCCCACTGAGATCGGGCCTTACATGTCATCGTGTCATCGTGTTAGTCACAACCAAATCACTTCCTTCAAAACGTGTCAACATATTCATCACTTAATAAAAGCATGCATATACATAATTTTTCTTTTAAACCAAGCATGCACCATAATTATCGTAATAGCGTAAAAATCGTAAACATGATGTATAATCATTTAAAATATCATAATTTGTGCTCAGGTTGCTGCAAGGACCAAAATCTCACCCCGGGTACAAAATGACCATTTTGCCCTCGGAAACCCAAAAATTACCGTTTTTCCCCTGGACCTCTAAAATTGACCCGAAGCATACCAAACTCCTTAAAATGTCCCAAAAAATATTTAAAAATATTCCTAAACGTAAACTCGAGCCCGTAATACATCTTAACCGATTCGTTTTAAAACTTGGACCAGGGTCCCGGTTATAACCCGAATCGACTCAAAATTTTACCCAAATCTCCTCCAACTTTTACCATATCTTAAAAACACTTAATAGAACCTAAAACACTGTCATTAGACCCCCAAACCCATGGCTAAACTTTCCAGAACTTGGCAAAACTCTCGGTCCTATCCTAATTCACCACCTCATGCACACTTTTCTCCCAAAAACTCACGCCTCAAGCTAAACCCGTCGTACCAGCCATGAACCAACCTACTGTGGACCTAGACTAGGCCCCAAGGAGCGCCCCTGAACCAAGCCACCCGCCCCATGCAAGCCACAACCCCCTACAACTCGCTAATCTCCCCCAAGCGTCCAACCCGAAGCCAACTTCTACCCTTTCGATCCACAGCGCCTGGGATGGGTCCAACTCAAGCCGAGCCCTTCCAAGCCTTGTCTCAGACCCACTAGGGTCTGGACTAAGCCTAAGTGAGGTCCCTGCCGTGTGGGTCGAACCTTGCACGCTGTAACATTTAAGATCTAGCCACCCGAGAAGAAATCGTCTCTCTTCCCTACACCTGTACGCATCCAGTAACCTTCCTACCCCTCATGACAGCAACTTGACCTTACTAGCAGCCTCTAGACACTCAAGGACCGCAGCCCCTTGCACCAAGAATTGAGAAAAACGTGAGTGATACAAAAAGGGTGCAAGAAAACACATGGAAATTGAGATCTTTTCTAACATATGCTTGGATCGGAAATCCTTATGCATGAACACAACTATCAGTATAAAATCATGTATGATGCATAAAGAACGATACAAATGCGTGCCTGATGTTGATCGACGACCAAAACAAGAGGAGGAAGACCCGGGTGAATTTCTCTTTTGCAAGGAATGAAGGCCGAAGGTTTTTCTTTGAGCTGCTGATGAGAAAAACGAGGGTGACAGCAGCTGGGGGAGGGTGTCGGTTGTTGGGAGAGATTAGGTTTAGGTTAAGATAAGTTTTAGGGTTAATGAGTATTATTTAAATAGCTAATAAATGACTAATGGGCCTTAATTGATAATTAAAACTAAATAAAAGATTTTAGGTCCAGGAAGTTTAAAAGTAGGCCCATTAAATCCAAACGCACTCCTGAAAAATATTTCGTGTTGGAAAGATTTTGAAAATATTATCCGAACCCTTAAAAAGTCCCTCGATTCGATAAAATTTGCGTACCGATAAAAATAAAATCCTACGGTCAAAAATACCCAGAAAAATTTCATTTTTGAAATATACACTTAAAAATACCTTATTTAATTAATAAAAATTAATCATGTAATTAAAATAATTTTCCTGAAAATTCTCCGATCTCCGTTCCTCGTTCGAGCGTGAAATGCACTTAGAAACCCTAATACATGACCTTTTAAAATTTCAGGAATTAAATCCTATCATGCATGAATTATGCATATAAATAATTAAACATATAATTAAAAATAAAAATACTAGATTGCATGCACTTAGGTTACACGAATTAAATTCCTGGACCTTACATCATATCTCATATCATCGTATACATATACATCGTCAGTCACAACCAAATCACATCCTTCAAAAATATCATAATTTTCATCACTTAATAAAAACATGCATATGCGTAATTTTTCTTTTAAACCAAGCATACAACGTATTTATCATAATTGCGTAAAAATCATAAAAATGATTCATAAACATTTAAAATATCATGATTTTGTACTCAGGGCGCTGCCAGGACCAAAATCTCACCCCGGGTGCAAAATGACTATTTTGCCCCTGGAATCCAAATATTATCATTTCACCCCTAAACCTCTAAAATTGACCCGAAGCTTACCAAACTTCTTAAAATATCCCAAAACATAATTGAAAGCATCCTTAGACGTAAAATCGAGCTCATTTTATAACTTAACCAAATTGTTTTAAAACTTGGGTCGGAGTCCCGGTTTTAACCCGAGTCGACTCGAAACTTAACCAAAATTTCCCAAACTTAAATGGTGACTTAAACCCACTTGACCAACCACTAAATCCTCCGTTCCAGACCACTTATGACCCATGGAAAAAAATTCAAATGTTGCTGGAAATTTCCAGCTTGCTTCCAACACTAACCCAATAAGACTCGATTATTTCCTTCCTAGCTCGACTCCGGGCAGGACCATCCTTGAACTAAACTATCCTAGGACCAAGACCAGCTCACGGATCTCCCCTTGGACCGACCCAACCATGCCCTAAACCCACGAACTCACGGACTTGCCCACAACTCAAACCACTCCACCTTCGAACCGCCCGCGTCCAACCGTGCACTAACCTCGTCGAACCACTTAAGGGTCAAGACCAGCAACTTCCAGCCTTCACCCAGCCCCGTCACAGATCCACAAGGGTCGGCTTCTTGGCTGGGATCGAGCCACGGCGTGGTTCAATCCATGCTCAACCGATCTCTCCCCAACCATACACACAAATCACGCAAGACCCTAGCCACACGCATGAAGCCATTGGCCTTCATCCATAGCTGAGTGTTCCATAGACTTCCTTCACCATTTCACATTAAACACAGCAAGATCGCCCACAAAACCACAGATCGGCAGTCCCCTTGCAAACCTTAAAAAACATGTGAGATGCCCGAAGATGCATGCTTAAATCATGAAAACCGAAGCCATGAGAATTTGTCATGAAAATACCGAGCCAAGCATAAATAATACACACATGACAGCAAATAACGACGTGAATGATGCAGAAATGATGATACAATGCGTGCCTTAACAATTGAAGAACAAGAATGACGCAATGGAGACCCGGTTGAAGCTTCCTTTGCAAGAACAAGAAGAGAGTCGATGCTTTCAGCTACCAAATTCTGAAACCGAGGGAAATCTGAAGGGAAGAGGGATGTTTATCGGCTGTGGGAGATGTTACGGGAGGGTAAAGGTTTCCTATATAATAATTACCTATTTAATCAAATAATTATGGGCTTTAATATGATAATTAAGGATTTGAAAAGGATTTTAAGCCCAACAAGCTTAAAAGTAGGCTCAATAAATCAAAACGCACTCACGAAAAATATTTCGTGTTGGAAGGATTTTGAAAATATTAATCGAACCATTAAAAAGTCTTCCTATTTGATAAAATTTGCGTACCTTAACAATTAAATATCCTGCGGTTAAAAATACCCAAAAATTCCCATTTTTTTTTTACACATACTCTCAAAATGCTTTAAATTAATTTATAAAAATAACCCGTGTAATAAAAATGATTTTTCCTGAAAATTCTTCAGTCTCCGATCCTCGTTCGAACGTAAAATGCACTTAGAAACCCTAATGCGTGAACTTTTAAAATTTCATGAATTAAATCCTATCATGCATGAATAATACATAAAATGTAGAAAATAATTAAAAACAAATTAATAAAATAAACATGCATTTAATGCTTTAAAACAAATTAATAATATACCAAAGAAATTTAATAACTTGCATGCATGTGGTTCATGTGGACCTTCAAATTTTTCGGGACGTTACGATCTCCCCCCCTTAAATTGAATTTCGTCCCCGAAATTCGCTTATCGTTGATAATCACAAAGTTTTGACGTAGTTCTAGTATCCCAATAGTCCACGCTTCCGCGGCGTTACTCTGATAAAATAATAAATCTTAAGATGTCTTTATGTCTCCTCAATCTTAATAAACTCTACATTTGCGAAACTCAACTTATAACGACCCATTGTAACCTAGTTTTATTTTTCTATAACCTCAAATTTCAACGTTTCTTAAACTTCACAATATTAGAAATGGCAGTCCGAATTTTATTGCGTCTTACTCTCTTATACTATACCCAGAATGTTTATTGACCTATTATATTAGCATTTATGCAGTTCGACTTAAGTAACCTTAGCACCAAAATTTACTGATTGATTTCTATCCTCGATAATATACTTAAAATTTAAACCTTACCTCGGCCCCATAATAATATTAGCCTAAAATCCTTGAATCGAATCCTTATCTTACGACACCAACCTTTCGTAACTTAACTATTTACAAGTACATCCCCAATACAAAATTGTTGCAAATCTTAATCCTCGAGTGACGTTAATCCATAAAACCCAAATATACAATATCGATCTTCTACCTATATTTTAAAGCTCTTCAAGTCACAATTGCATGCTTAAACTGTTTCCTTTCCAATTACAATATAGTGGAGGCCTAAGACTCTGGACTTTTCTCATTGGAACAAATGTCGCATTCTTATGTATCCTTAATGCTTAATTAATTCTAGCATATAAACTTAATAAGTTAACCCATGGTAGTCTTAGACTAACTCTAATAAATCAACTACGCTTATAACTCATAGAGTTCTAGAATTCCCACATCAAGATTTTAGATTTCTTACTCGATAAAAATCTAACATTCGTCCATTGGTAACCTATGTTGAACACAACTAATTCCCTTTTGTTTTTTTTTCACCCAAAATTTTCGTATGAACACATATCCCATAAATTTAAAATTCAAACTTACGCAACCCAAGTAGTTTTGGATAACACAATTCCAATACACATATATACTTAATCCCAAGTTTTTAATGGCTTTCAAAAATTCCTCAAGACAAGGTGTCTACCTCACCTCTTACCTGCGTCTATCAATTAACCTCACCATCCATCATACTAACCCAACTTACTAAAGAAAAAATTAAATTCCCACAAGATATAATCTTAACTGTTAAGATCATGGCTAAAACTTATGACACATCAAACTTAAGTTCTCAAAAATTTGTTAACTCAATGTTTATTCTTATAACTTAACTAACCGATCAACTTTACCTTAAATCGTCATCACTATAAATTCTTAATTTGCCATAACATTATTTCACTAGCGCTTAAATTTTCAAGCCCAAGATTGATTTATCTTACAATGTCCTTGATTATCATTCTTTATAACATTATAACTCATATATCTAAATGTTTTAAATATTCTTCAAGCCTAAATCAACGACAATTCCTATCATTTAAACTATTCGATTCTCACTTACGGCTAAACTAGTTCCCAAATTTCTTAGAAATTGCAAATTTAATTCTTACTTTCCTCGAATATTATCCAATTTGTCATTAATCTCGAAAATTTCACAATTATCCATAAGTTTTTGGCGTTTCTAATTCCATTTTATAGGTTTCTCGGAATATAAATTTCAATAATTTTAAGCTTATTAAACCCAAAATCAATTTTCATAATCTCAAAAAATTACTAATTTAACCTAAGTGTCCCTCAAAAGTTATAATTTAATCCTCAAAATTTCAACTTTTATAATTTGGTCCTTAAAATTCTTGAAAATTACAATTTTGGCCCTATAACTATTCGAAATTTGCATTTTTGTCCCCATAAAATTTTCGACTTAGCATAATTAAACCTTAAAATTCTCGAAACTCAGAATTTAATCCAAAATTCGGTAAATTCGAAAATAGTCTCTTAGGATTTTATTTTGCGTTTAGGTCATCAATTTATTGGTTATTACAATTAGATCCTTAAAATTCGAAATTAATGTAATTCAATCCTTAAATCAAACTAGTTAGAGCATGCATCCTAAATAAATTCTATATTTGATACTTCCAAAGATCGTCGTAGTCTTCCAACCATTATTCCTTACATGAAATCCTCAAAATTTAACTCAACTAGCAAGCACGAACCATCAGTAATTTCTTAGAAAATCTAAAAGTCCCAAAAGCATTCATAATTTTTTTTTCATGATTAACTTATAATCCAAATAGTAGAACGTCAGTACTTACTAAATGTCAAATAGCAAAATTCTTATTCATGTCCAATTCCACTACAAAACCAGCATGCATGAAAATCATATAATTTCTCAATTCACGTCGCAACATGCATAAAAAAAATTTTAAAACATCTAATCTAAAAACATGACGACAGATAAACATGTCCCGTAAAACGTATATCGTGTAAACATGCAGGTGATAGCATTAAAAACATTTAAAACATTTAAATCATAAAAGCTTACAGACTTGAGGTTTGAAGACTGAGCGGCAGAAGCTAGCGGTGGCACAACCCTATACAGGACCCTTGCTCTGATACCAACTGAAACGTCTACTCATTTTAAAAGTGCGGAATTTTTTTCTTTTTTTTTTTTAATAAAAGCTTCGCAATTTTCGAAATAACATTTAAACATAAGAATATAACATTTAAAAATGATCTTAAATATTTGATTGTAAAAATAGCGCATTTTAAAATAACCAAACATTTAAAATCATACGTGAACATAAACGTATAAAAATCTTAAAATCATCAACATATTAAAATATTCCTTTCCTCTCAAATCTCATAAATCATAATGCGGAAAAATAATGGTCCTCGGGTCGTGTCGTCGCACCAGGTCTGCCTACTCAGAGTTCGGCACCTCTGGTCTCCTCATCATCAGTCTCACCTGCATCACACACGTCTAGTGAGTCTAAAGACTCAACACACCTGTACCAGGAATAACAAGTACATATACAGGCACACAACAGTGAAAAATATCATACTTAACATATCTTTCATGAACTTTAAAAGCTTAATGCCAACATACCTTTCATGACCTTTAAAAGCTTATGCCAACATACCTTTTATGAAGTTTAAAACATGAACATAAACGTGTCGTGTCAAATCATGTCGTGTCAAATCATGTCATCTCATATCATCATATACGTGTCAAAACAGCTCATCATGTCATCAAAAACTTAAACATTTTTCTTTTAATTGAATTCAGTTCATTAGTTGTGACTTTCGTATCAGCTCTATCTTATCAGCTCTAGCGATGGATCCATCTATAAAACCGTGGTACCCGGCGGCAGGGGACATCAGCGACAGCATTACCCGCCCACTGAGCCCGGGCCTCAGCTCATCATATCTCATATCATCGTATACATATACAACGTCAGTCACAACCAAATCACATCCTTCAAAAATATCATAATTTTCATCACTTAATAAAAACATGCATATGCGTAACTTTTCTTTTAAACCAGGCATACAACGTATTTATCATAATTGCGTAAAATCGTAAAAATGATGCATAAACATTTAAAATATCATAATTTTGTACTCAGGGCGCTGCCATGACCAAAATCTCATCCCGGGTGCAAAATGACTATTTTGTCCCTGGAACCCAAATATTATCATTTCACCCTGGGCCTCTAAAATTGACCCGAAACTTACCAAACTTCTTAAAATATCCCAAAACATAATTGAAGCATCCTTAGATGTAAAATCGAGCCCATTTTATAACTTAACCAAATTGTTTTAAAACTTGGGCCGGAGTCCCGGTTTTAACTCGAACCGATTCGAAACTTAACCAAAATTTCCCAAACTTAAATCGTGACTTAAACCCACTTGACCAACCACTAAATCCTCCGTTCCAGACCACTTATGACCCATGGAAAAAAATTCAAATGTTGCTGGAAATTTCCAGCTTGCTTCCAACACTAACCCAATAAGACTCGATTATTTCCTTCCTAGCTCGACTCCGGGCTGGACCAGCCTTGAACTAAACTATCCTAGGACCAAGACCAGCTCACGGACCTCCCCTTGGACCGACCCAACCATGCCCTAAACCCCCAAACTCACGGACTTGCCCACAACTCAAACCCCTCCACCTTCGAACCGCCCGCGTCCAACCGTGCACTAACCTCGTCGAACCAATTAAGGGTCAAGACCAGCAACTTCCAGCCTTCACCCAGCCCCGTCACAGATCCACAAGGGTCGGCTCCTTGGCTGGGATCGAGCCACGGCATGGTTCAGTCCATGCTCAACCGATCTCTCCCCAGCCATACACACAAATCACGCAAGACCCTAGCCACACGCATGAAGCCATCGACCTTCACCCATAGCTGAGTGTTCCATAGACTTCCTTCACCATTTCACCTTAAACACAGCAAGATCGCCCACAAAACCACAGATCGGCAGTCCCCTTGCAAACCTTAAAAAAACGTGAGATGCCCGAAGATGCAAGCTTAAATCATGAAAACCGAAGCCGTGAGAATTTTTCATGAAAATACCGAGCCAAGCATAAATAATACACACATGACAGCATATAACGACGTGAATGATGCAGAAATAATGATACAATGCGTGCCTTAACAATTGAAGAACAAGAATGACGCAATGGAGACCCGGTTGAAGCTTCCTTTGCAAGAACAAGAAGAGAGTCGATGCTTTCAGCTACCAAATTCTGAAACCGAGGGAAATCTGAAGGGAAGAGGGATGTTTATCGGCTGTGGGAGATGTTACGGGAGGGTAAAGGTTTCCTATATAATAATTACCTATTTAATCAAATAATTATGGGCTTTAATATGATAATTAAGGATTTGAAAATGGTTTTAAGCCCAACAAGGTTAAAAGTAGGCTCAATAAATCAAAACGCACTCACGAAAATTATTTCGTGTTGGAAAAATTTAGAAAATATTAACCGAACCATTAAAAAGTCTTCCTATTTGATAAAATTTGCGTACCGTAACAATTAAAAATCCTGCGGTTAAAATTACCCAAAAATTCCCATTTTTTTTTACAGATACTCTCAAAATGCTTTAAATTAATTTATAAAAATAACCCGTGTAATAAAAATGATTTTTCCTGAAAATTCTTCGGTCTCCGATCCTCGTTCGAACGTGAAATGCACTTAAAAACCCTAATGCGTGAACTTTTAAAATTTCATGAATTAAATCCTATCTAGCATGAATAATACATAAAATGTATAAAATAATTAAAAACAAATTAATAAAATAAACATGCATTTAATGCTTTAAAACAAATTAATAATATACCAAAGAAATTTAATAACTTGCATGCATGTGGTTCACGTGGACCTTCAAATTTTTCGGGACGTTACATAATATTTTCAGTTGCCATTAAATATTTGATAAGTGTTTTTGATTATAAATTAGTAGTTTACCATATTTTAATTTTTTTAATATTTAATTTATACTATTTTATTTATATTTATCTATCAGATAGCCCAGGATGAAAAAATTTCATGGCTACGCCCCTGCATATTTCATTAATTATTATGTGTTTCACAATATAAAATATAATATTCTATCTGAAAAAGTCTTGCCATATATAATATATGGTTTGTATGTTTTATGCATGGTGGTATATAATAATGGATTTGGATCCTCTGCTGTGGCTGAAAACACAATATCTGGTGTTGTGCACTTTTTACACGAGATGATCAGTTAATTATCTGATGGACCTCACACTGTGTCAAATAAATTTGAAACACTGTCAGATGATTTAAAACAACTTACTTACATCACTCATTACCTTACGAGTTTTTGATAATTTTTCTTGTTTCTACAAATTTTCGGTCCATCGCCAAGATAGGCACACACAAAAGCGAATAACTAGTGTGTATCTTGGAAATTTCAAGAGACAAATTCACTGCATTCTAACTAGTAGCAATGTTCATTATCCGTTTTAAACACAGAAAACCATTCGAACCATAAATTTCGGTTTATTTGGTTTGGTGTATACGTTTTTTCGACCATCTTCCTTTTTGGTTTTTTTGTGATTTTTTTTAAATTAAAAAATCATAAAGACCAAAACAACTATTTTACATATAATATATATTAAACGACTAAATTTTTTACATAAACTAAGTTTATTTCTTTTCATCGAAATAATGACATAACACATAAAAATGATGACACTGTAAAATATCGATGTGACGATAGACATTGTTAACTGGTCATCTGCAATATCAGCACTCTATTTGAAAATAACTAACTGAGAGGAAAAAATACAAGTAACTAGTGGACTAAAAATGTGAATGACCGATAATGACAAAAAATAAAAAACGTGCAAGTTATCTGATCCAAAAATTGTAATTTCTCTAATATAGCAACCTGTCTTAATTATTATTTTTTATTTTAAAATAAAATTAAAATGATAACAATTTGTTATTAAGTAACATTAAGCTGCATACCTGAGAAGTAAGTAAGTTGTTTTAATATATGTGTATATATTTGAAAATTTTAAATAAAATAGTAAGCGGTTTCTCTCACTAACTAAGGCAATCTATGGTTTGTAGGTTTGGCATTGATCAAGTCTTAGAAATAGTATTATACTAGTTACTCTGCATACGCGATGAGTGTGTATAGTCTTTTTTATTATTATCGATTGATTAAAGTGAAATTTGACAAATTATAGAGGGGCTAAATTGATATTTGAATTAAAAAAAAATCAAAGTGTGTGTTGAAATTTTAAAAAACAAAAAAAAAAAAAACAAAAAACAAAAGTGTAATATTAATATCATATAAAGATAAAGTTGGAAGAAAAAGTTAGTGTCTTTCTTAGGTGGTTACTATCATGTACTCAATTTTAATAAAATAAAATAGATATTTAGCTATATCTATCAGAAACCTATAAAAGTTTGATTATGAAGGTAGTAAATTGGCTAAAGTAATATGCCATACACAGTTGAAAAATAAAATATCAAAATTTTACAAATTATACAAGGATACGTAAGGCAATGCACATTAAATTTTTTGGCAAGATGTCAAATTTTGATCGTGTATATATTGGTACATAAATTTTCTAATCTTATATACTTCGATGAATCAATTATAATTATGTACCCAAGTTTAATTAGGATGGTAACCCTTCAATCAATTGGTTTTTTAAAAGTAAAATACGAGCAGCTGATCATGAAAAGACATATCCATATCAAAGGATTATGTTACAACCTGATTCCTAAAAAAATATAAAAAAAATAGTAAATAATAGTACATCTAGAATCCCTATATGACTATGTCATATAAAGAAATATATTAATTAATTTTATATATTTTATTTTAATGATCAGTAAAAATTCTATGGTTGATGTCGTTTGTTTAATCCTATATTGTCAACCATATGTATATTAATTTTCCTTCTACGTAAAATCAAGGTACTTAATACCGACTTGGGAAAATTATCTAAAAATCTTATATGTTGGGTTTATGAATTTTAGAGAACAAAATAATGTTTTGGTGATTCCTCGTATAAATATTAATGAATACTCACCAATATCTATCATTTTTTCTATAATTTTTTAAATTTGTGTTGCCTCATACTAAATAAAAGAATAAGCATTTTCTATGTATGAACATAACTTGGTATTTGTCTAAACTTGTTTAAAACAACTTAAAAGCTCTTATGTCTTATAAGTTGTTTTAAGAAGGAGAAGTTGGTGAAAAATTCCCAATCAAAACATTTCTTTGGGTTAACTCCCTACCCACAAAATTGTGGTACTATGTCATACAAATTATGGTACACTTCATGTGGAAATGTGGTACACTTCATGTGGAAATGTGGTACTAAAAAAGTACTCAAGAACTGAACACAAAAAAAAAACGAAGACTGGAGACTGAAGGCCAATTTCCCGTTTTAAGAACTTATAAATTGTATGATTTTATTTTAAAAATAACCTATTAAATTGTTTGGATAAAATAAGATAATGAGGCTTAAAGTTGTTGATGTGTTTGATATCATAAGATCTGTTAAGAAAATCTTAATTGTGGTGATGTACTACTTAAGGAAAACCAGAACCTTAGTTTTAGTGATGCGCTGCTTAAGAAAAACCAGAATCGTAGTTAGTTTTTTTGTTAAGGAAAACCAGAGCACTCATGAAGGATAAACTCCAGTAGCAAGTCAAAATCGGACATCGACAAATCTAGAATTCAGTCATTCAAAACAAGTAGCAGTAGTCATCATGTTAGTTTCTTTTGATAATATGACATACTAACATCAAATCATATAATATTTAATAAGAGACTGTTTTTATCCACTTTTTGTATTATCTATCAGAGGATGTCCTTAGTTAATGTGCTCATTCTGTACAATAGTACACTTCATTTAAAGTCAATAAATGGATGGTAGAAGATCATTTATTACTCACTATAACAAAGTCTATTACTAGATTCAGGTACTCTTAACGTGTAAAAGAGTCGTTCTTATTTGAACATGAAGGCTTCTCAAGGATTCACAAAATATCTCTTCAACTATCGAACTCTGAATTTTTCGTGAATCATCTTTCAAAATGACTTTAGCCTTTCAGATCTTGAGAAAAACCAACACACACTTTAAAGCCGTATCAGATTCAGAAGATCATTTTTGTTATCTTTATTCACACTCCTTCATTGTTTTAACTACCATAAAGTGTGATGCATTTGTAATCTAAGGAAATAATATTTTCCATAATTAAATTTCTTAAAGTAATTGCATTGTAATACTATGAGTTTCAGTAGGCACAGTTAAGACCTGGTGAAGTGGGTTTGCTGATTTTATGGTTAAGAAAAAATAAAATACTCACTAAGAATAAACTCTAGTAGGCGGTCAAAATCAGACATCAACAAACATAGAATTAAATTATTCAAAACTGTAGCAATAGTCACAATGCTAGTTTCTTATAATAACATGTAAACTAACATCAAATCATACAATATCTAATAAGAGATTGTTGTTATCCGTTTTGTTTGAAATATCTATCAGATGATATTCATATTTCCTTCTGTACAATAGTACACTTCATTTAATACCATTAAATGAACCATACAAGATCATTTATACTCATTATAACAAAGTTTATTCTTGGATTCAGGCACTCTTAACGGGTAAAAGTGTCGTTCTTATTCGAACGTTGAAGATCAACTTTATAAAGGCTTCTCGAGAATTCACAAAATATCTCTCAAACTCTCGAAATCTGAATTTTTTGTGAATAGTCTTTCAAAAAGACTCAAGCCTTTCAAAGTCTAAAAGACAACGCACGCCTTAAATCCTTATCAGATTCAAAATATCATTTGTATTATCTTTATTCATACTCCTTCATTGTTTTAATAACCGTAAAATGTGAATCATTTGTAATCTGAGGAAAGAGTCTTTCCCATAATTAACTTTTCTGAAGTTATTGCATTGTAATACTAGGAGTTCAAGTAGACAAAACTAAGACATGTTGAAGTGAGTTTGCACAAGTATGTACCAATCAAAGTCTTTTAGTGATATTTTTTGAAACATAAGAATATGAGACGTAGAAAGATTTTGTTTTTCGAACTTTCAGAAACAAGTCTTGTGTCTTGCTTCCTTCTACTGTTTTTAGTTTCATTAAAGTGTTGTGAACTAATTCCGCACCTCTAAAATAGTCTTCCGCACTTTCAAAAAACGAGATCAACTTCTGACTTCTTAAAATATTTCAGAAGCACACTTTTCAGAATCAAAAAAATTTGAAGTTTAAAGTATTTATTCATCCCCTTCTAAACACTTCATTGATCCTAACAAGATATTTTGTTATGATAATTACCAAAAAGGTTTAAGTCATAACACCATGAATTATTATTTATATATTAATATTAACAAAAAAGTCTCTTTTGTAAAATTTTCATAGAAATAAAATAAGTTGGCACAAATATCAATTTTTCTACAATTTCACGGGAAAAAGTGTTGATGACAAGCTTTGAGTAATTAATATATTCACAAGGATGAGTCTAAAATAGAATAACATACCGATTATAGAATTGAATTGATGCATCCCAAAACATGTTAGTCTAAGCATAAATTCTTGGTAAAAGCAAGTATATCAAAAAAACAACTTTCAGAAACTAATCTCACGCCTTTCAGCAAAAAACTTCCCACTCACAAATTGATCCGGAAGCAAGGCAAGCCACACCGCGGTATCGGCTCCTTCCTCGGGTGTAACATGCCCAGCCCAGCCAGTCATTGCAGTCTTCACCCACCCCGGGCAGTAGCAGTTTATATGAATCTTATGCCCTTCGGGTCGTTCCGATAATAACCGTGCCATCAGCCTTGTGTATGTGTTGACTGCTAGTTTCGACAATGAGTAGTCCGTGAAAACTTGAGGCCATCCGTTGTCTCTCCAACTCCCATCCTTCACTTGTTCTAGGAATGTGTTCATCGTCTGGTCGATCAGCTCCTCCGACAGCGATTCATCGTCTTCCAGTTGCTTTCGGAGATCAAGATTTCCAATTCTCTACATGCCCAACCAAACATATATACACAACAATCATGTGTCAAAGGCTCAAAACCATGGGGATGGGAAATGAGAAAAGGGACTCACACCATTACTTACATTTCGCTTCCCGTCCAATCTTCCTAGCCGGGAACTCACACTAACGATACGAGCACCGGAATCTGAAGGCCTCATAAGTGGAATCATGGCCTTGATCATGTTCTTGGTCCCAAAGTAGTTGGTCCCAATGACTTTTCCAGCAAATTCCTCAAGATTGTCCATGTTGGAATTTATTCCTGCATTGTTCACCTAAATTCTCACATAATCAGCAGAGTTTAAAGACAGTCTGTACTAAAAAAGAGAGAAAACAAAACAAAACATCATTATATATATATTCTTATAATATGAGAATGCCATTTTTTATATTTCAAACCTCTGATTCTGAGATAAATTCATGCATGAATATCTATGTAAAAATGATGCATACCACGAAAATATTATCAGCACGGGGCCAACATAACAATAGGAAGAGGGATTTTACCAAAATATCAATGCCACCATATTTTTCTTGAACCCATTTGGTAAAAACTTCTATTGATGAAGGATCAACAATATCTAATTGATGGAACACAACATTGAGGCCTCCTTCTTGTAAGACCTTTGCCGCTTCTTCTCCAACTTCAGCATCTCGAGAGGTCAGAATAACCGTTAACCCGTGCAACGCGAGCTGATGCACAATCTCGAATCCTATTCCCCTGTTCGCACCGGTCACAACTCCAATTGTGTCCGAGGTCCACCATCTAAAAATGTATTCATGATTAAAATCGCGCAGTATTATATATACAATAATCTACGAGCTTTCAAGCCAGGTCGAAAAGAATTCGGATCACAAACTCTAACGACTATACTGAGTGGATTTTTTTATGGATCCATGTATATGATTTACATATATACTGCAGACATTATATAAATAGCTGGATAATGGTTACTAAATGCTCGATTTCTGGCATATGCATTTAGATAATTTTGAAAATCATCAACAAATCCCTGAGTATTTATCCAATGAAATAAAAACTGGTACATATATCAGACAAGTTTAGCTCCATCCTATGTACCAAAAAACCCGATCAATTTTACCATGCATGCAATTAAATAAATTTTTCCAACGTCGGAAAATACCAAAAAAAAAAAAACATAACATAAAACAAAGCTTCGTCGCATATTAACCTTTGGTGATCGGAATATGGGATGGTACGGGCCAGAGAGATCTCTTGCCTCCGCTTCTCTCTTCTCTCTTTTGCCCTCTCTTTTCTATCCATAAAAAATATTGTAATAATTAAATAAATTCAAACATTTTTCAGTTTTATTTTGTGTTTGTTGAGTAATATAACAGAAAGTTGGGTTGTTTTTGTTTACCCGGTAAATTTGGCTAAGCTTCAACTAATAGCTGACGCGTTGCAAATGCCATTAATTTCCAATATTTTTCTCCGATTTTTGTCACTTTATTTGATTATTATTATAACTATTATTAGTATTTATGAACATTTTTGTTGTTTTTGTGAATAATAAAGAATATAAAGATGAGAGAATGAGTAAAAATACTTTATTGATCATTGGAGAAATCTAATTATAGAGTATATTTTCAGAATTTGAATAGAATATAACATGTTATATTTGATTGAAAATTTTATCTCAATAATTATCTATAATACTCAAATCAACAAATTATTTCAGAGCGATGTAGAGACTTGAGTGCTATCTCATTAAAACATTGTCACCAAAACCCAGTGAGAAAAACATGAACGAATGAAAAGTAGTATAATAATAGATGCTCTTCTCGATCTCAATCATCTAAGATTCTAAGATATTTAAATGCATCTCTATCTTGTATGTCAATTTTTTGAATGTTGAAGTTGGCGGTTCTTTTTTGAATAAGTCAGCTACATTGTCACATAAGTGAATTTTTCGGACAACAGTATCACCATTTTCTTGAAGTTCATGTATATACAAGAATTTTGGTAAAATATGCTTTGTTCTATCTCATAAAACCTCATTTTATTTGTGAATTCAAGTATCATTTGAATATTAACGTTAGACTATTTTTGTTGTTGACAACCCACATAATTCTTTGATATGTTGTGTCGTGGATCTTGTTTTGTATTCAGATGAATTTTGGTCGATGATTGTGTATACCATGTATTTTGTGGGAGCAAACATATTTTTCTGGTTTTATACATTTATGATATCCTACTCGCTAGTAATGATATAGATCTGTGGCATGAAACCAATATTTTTATAGCTAAGAATTTTGAGATAAAGATCTTGGTGATGCATATTTTGTACTGAGTATCCAAATACATCGAGATCGTTCTCGAGGTTCTTGGACTATCATAGAAAGACAATATCGAGAAAGTTCTCAAGAGATATGGGATACAAGACAGTAAACCATCAGATACCTCGGTGGTTAAGGGAGGAAAATGTAGTCTCAATCAGTGCCCCAATAATGATTTGAGGAAAAAGAAATGCAGAAAATTCCATATGCATACTAGAAGGGAGTCTAATGTACGCTCAGGTATGTACATGTTTTGATATGATTCTTCAAACACGAAAAGCAAACACACTAAAAAATAAAGTCAATCCCTCGATTCGATTAAATAAAGAACGTTGGGTTGTCCCGATCTTTTGAAACAAGTAAAAGTTTGTGATATCCACCTCTAAGCTACGAAAAACTTAACAACCAATATTCACAAAGATAAACAACTGGTCTCAAACGAACCTTCAAAGAACTCGTCTCTGACAATACGAGTGAAAAACAATCGACAAACGCCATAAAGATTAAATCTTTGATGAGTTTGATTTTTTGGGGGTACAAAGCAAAGCTTTGAAAATCTTGAGAGAAAACTCAAAGAATATATTCAACCTTCAATAATTGTGTTTCTAAAATTACAAGTTTTGTATATATAAAAAATACACTAAAATTCATAATCTATTATTTTCATCTTCAAATCTGCATTGCGGCATGCTGGGGCGGGGAATTCTAGATGTTGGGGTGCGGGGATCTTGAAGACGGGCGCGCAAGAGGCGCTCTAGGGTGGTGTGTTTCAGCCGTTGGGTTATGTTGAGGATGTGGGTCTAGAGAAGTCATTTTGGACGGAAACAGTCAAAATCACTTGTTATATTATCAATCGTTCTCCTTCAGTAACGATTGATCTGAAGACTCCGATAGAGATGTGGATTGGGAAGCCGACTGATTATTCTCATTTGCATATATTTGGAAATCATGTGTGCGTTCTATACTAAGATCAAGAAAGATCGAAGTTAGATTCAAAATCTAGAAAGTGTATCTTCTTGGGTTATGCTGATGGAGTAAAGGAGTTTCACTTGTGGGATCCTACTGTCCACAAACTTGTCATCAACAAGGATGTTATCTTTGAGAAATATATAGTAAAGGGAGACAAAGTCATACATAATTCAGAAATTACTATATTTCAAGTGGAAAATAAGACCGGCAAAGATCAAATTTTTTGTGAAGCAGTATCGGAGCACGAGGAACAAGAACATATTGAATATGAGGTTTCCAATATGATACAGTCAACTCGAGACAGAAGACCACCAGGTTCACTTTCAGATTATATAACTGAAAGGAATATTGCATATTGTCTTTTAACAGATGATGGTGAGCCATCGTATTTTCATGAGGCTACACAAAGCTCCAAGGTATCCTTGTGGATGACAACAATGATGGAAAAATTGGAGGCATTAGACAAAAATAAAACTTGAGATCTTGTCACACTACCAAAAGGGAGTAAAGCCACTGGTAACATATAGGTCTATAAGATCAAGCGTGATAGCAATAATCATGTGGAGCGGTATCGTATTAGATTGGTGGTAAAAAGGTATGCTCATAAAGAAGGCATCGACTTTAATGAGATATTTTCCCATGTGGTTTGGCTTACAAAAGTCAGAGTAGCGTTGGTATTATATGAGGTGTTTGACCTACATCTAGATGTGAAAACGATATTTTTTCACGAAGATGTTGAAGAAGAAATCTATATGCTCTAGCCAAAAAGTTTTGCTGAAAAACGAAAAGAGAACTTAGTTTGCAGGTTGAACAAATCTCTATACGGTCTCAAACAGCCGTCAAGATGTTGGTACAAGAGATTTGATTATTATATCATGAGCCTCGGATACAACAGACTGAGTGCAGACCCTTGTATATATTTCAAGAGGTCCGGTGATGATTATATCATTTTGCTGTTGTATGTGGACGATATGTTGATAGCAGGCCCCAACAAATATCAGGTCCAAAAATTGAATGCACAATTGGATAGAGAATTTGATATGAAGGACTTGAGACCAGCAAACAAGATTATAGAGATACAAGTTCATTGAGACAGAAGCAACAAAAAGATTTGGTTTCCCAGAAAAATTATTTGAAAAAGTCTTGCAATGCTTCAACATGCAAGATAGTAAGCCAATCTCGACCCATCTTTTTATTAGTTTCAAGTCATCCTCCGAAATTTTTCATAGCAGTGAAGCAGAGAGAATGCAGATCTCTCGAGTACCATATGCATCAGCAGTGAAAATTTTGATATTCGCCATGATCTATTCAAGACCGGGCATTGCTCAACTAGTGGGAGCAGTTAGTGGGTATATGGTGAATCATGGACAAGAACATTAGATTATGGTTAAGAGGATTAAGGGTACCTCAAATGCTGCATTATGTTATGAAGGATAAAATTTAACACTCAGAGGCTATGTCGATTCAGATTATACAAGTGATCATTATAAAAGAAAATCTACTATTGTTTACATGTTTACACTTGTAGAGGGAACAGTAAGTTGGGTTTCAAAATTACAAACAATTGTGGTATTATCTACAACGGAGGCAGATTATATGGTAGCTACTCAAGCATGTAAGGAGGCAATATGGATTAAAAGATTATTGGAGAAGATCGGGCAAAACAAGATAAGGTTCCTTTGTTTTGTGACAATCAATGTGCATTGCACATCGCAAGGATTTCGGTCTTTCATTCCAAGACTAAACTCGTCGTAGTTCAATTTCACTTTGTTCGAGAAGTAGTAGAAGAATGAAGTGTTGATATGCAGAAGATCAATACAAAAGAAAACATAGTTGATATTCTGACCAAGTCAGTGAACACTGATAAGTTTGAGTGGTATAGATCCTCAAGTGACCTAGCAGAAACGTAAGCAGTGAGAAATGACAAGATTGAAAGGATGTGTGGAGATGTGTTTGATTCTCAATCAAATATTCAAGTGGGAGAATGGAAGTAGAGTTTGATGGAGCAATAATGGAGGTAGACAAATAATGGTACATTAATTGTGCGTGCTGGATTTTCAGATGAAAAGCAGAAAATTTGACAAAAGAAATGTTCAGATAGAAGACTCGTTTTTTATATGTGTTTTCACACACTCACCTCATTCAGAGAGCATTCCATTCTAGAGTTCTTATCTCGTCTCAATACATTCTTATTTGAGTGTGTTCTTCTATAATATTTGTGATGTATTTTGTTCTCATGTATAAATAAAATATGTGTTTTTTTTGGAAATACAGTGAGTGTTTTACACCATAAAATATTTGAATTCTTTTCATTTTACCAGTGGTTTTTACCCTGATAATTTTTAGGGTTTTACACGTAAATCTCGATGTCTAATTTTATACTTTATTTTTTTATTATTATCCAAATATGGTGCACCTGAGGCAAACATATATATATATATATATGGAGAGGTATTTTGGTAGTCATAGATATTCTTTACTTCACTCGTGCATTTCTCATGCTTGATTAGATATATTCACTACTACACTTGGCTAATTCTCTTATCTTAATATTCATGATTTTCTGGGTGCATATGGATCTTCACGAAAAGCAGTCTTTTGCCTTTTTTTCATGAAAAACATAAAATAGTTGTGTGAACTTGTCCAGGGAAGAACAGTCATATGCTCATCAAATCCAACTTATGGGAGTGGAGTTGAACCTGGAAACGAGGCAGGTTACACTGCACACAGGAGTCATGGGGCTCTTTTATATCTTGATTGCCGATTCATCAGCAAAACCAAACGCCGTCTTGGATGCTCCAGCTGATGTAAGACTACACCTTTTTCTTGGATTCTATCCGTGATGGACATGATCCGCAATCATTTAATGGTTTACGATATGTTGCTGAAAGTAACTTGTGATAGCGTGCATAAATCAAGTGACATTATTAGGTGTATAACTAGATCATAGTTATTACAGACACAAGTTATACCAAGACACACCTGTTTTGGGGCCTAAACTCTGGCTGCAAGCTAAGGTACGCACCTTATTGAAGTATGGCGGCCTAATAAAATTGTACTAGGAGTTAGACGTATAAAGAAATGTGCCACATAAAGTGCGCTAGCAAATATTTTCGACTCACAGTTTATTTCACTTAAAATACACTATTTCAATTGTGGTCTGCTCAAAACTTGCTTTGGATCTTAAAGGGGCACCAAGACACAGGCTTTACGGTTAATGTTCGAGCCTCGTTGAAGGCCGTGTCTTGTCAATCCCTCAGGAGCGAAGGTTTTGCCTCGTTGTGGCATCACCCTAGGTGCACATCTTATGGATTTTTCATGTCATGCTATGAGGATGATGTATATGTCATGATTTGAACAATAATTTTGTACAACTTTCAATGGAACTGCTTGTGTGAATTGGGAATCATCTTTCGGTCCTTAACATAGGAGTTACTGAAGATTTACACTGGCTAGTCAATCTACTTCAATTTTTTGGTAAGAGAAAAATTCGACTCACTCGTTAGTTTTAAACATTTTCCTTGCTTTTGAACTCAGTCGAGTTTTAACCGATCTTGTTCTTTCTAAATTAATTTTCCAGGTTATAATGTACTTTATAATTTATAATGATCATTATTATATCGTAGCAGGTATTGGAAATGAGATTCAAAAAAAAATTTATTGTAAAATACATGAATGAAATCAAGATTTCGTTTGAATGATTTCTGCATCATTGCTGCTTAGATTGAATCAGAAGTTTGATTATTAAGCTAATATTTTGATGGGTTTAGTGAATACTTGTCGATGAGAAGTATTTGTCGATTAAAAATAAAATCTTTTATCTTCAAGCGGCTTTAGATGAATAACCGAAAGACGTTTCGATTCCTTTGCCCGACCTTTCATAAATCGCATTTCAGTTTTCATATTTTAATTAACTAGCTAGTTTCATGAATCATATCAAGCAGCACTTAGATTTTGATTTTTCCTTGTTGAATTGGACTTACATCCAAATAAATATACATTGTTTGATTCGTGGGATAAAGTCTATAAAGAATCTATAATATAGAAATGATAAATATAGAACTTAGACAAAACATTAATGTGTTATCATTTAATTTTTTATCATTTGTACCAAACGATGATCATGTTGATTAAAGTTTGCGAACAAGCTATTTACTTGCTTTCAACAACTTTTTGAGTACTTACATGTTTGGGAAACAATGTTCAACAACATGAACTTAGTGCTTCAACTGCAATGGTGTGCTCGATCTTTGATCATTGAATCAAATGGAAACACCATTCCATACCAAACATATTATTCAGACATACAGAACCAACAAACAAGTAACACATGAAACCAAATATGCATATCAATATGTGCATTACATTATTCATGTATCATAAAACCACACAATCACACAGTCACAATGGACCTCCAAAATGACAAAAATCTCACTTGAAAACAAGAGAAATTTAGCATACAATATAGCCTTAATTGGAAGAAAGGCATCACCTTCCCTTTGCCTCTATGACTTGCCTTTGTTTTGTAGCCTTCTTTCTCCTCAATTACATGAGGAAGATGAAGTCAAGTTTACACATAATATAGATCACTTGTCTGTATGATCTTGAACATGTATTTTTCTTTCTTCTTCTTTTTCTTCATCTTCAAGTGTCTAATTTGATTTGACCTTCTTCTGATTATGCTAAGTAAGATAGCTATGTTTTACTCCCAATCCAAATTATTATATATAGAACATTCTTCAAAGATAAAAGTGGTTCTTTCTTAATATCTTCTCAAAAGAATTGCCCACTACTTTGGTCACTTATATTATACAGTATAAGTCAATGCTTATCCGCTTCTAAGAATATTTTTGTTCTTTCTTTCTTCTATTAGAAGAGTGATAAAGTAGTACATGTGAAGACAATCATCTTTTTATGCTGAAAATTATTTATATATAGAAATTTAGGTCGATCTGGTCCCCTCCTGATGGCCTAAAATGCATGACATATTGTATTTTTAAAATATTCATTTGTTTTTTGGTTGATGGATGAAATTCTTGCAATTGGATCTCGAAATTGAGATATTGATTGTTAGATTTGGACTATAAGTCATCGGCTAAAATAATCAATCAAATATTAAAGAGTTATTTGCATTCATCTCCTCTCATATCAAGTGTAAAAGTTATAGGGTTAATTTCATATATTACCCCTCTGAAATCACAAAATTTCTAAAAAAAAACCCCTATGACGGTTAACTCTTTGTGTTTTCAAATTTTGAGCATATATACTAGGGGAGTAAACGAACCGAATCGAGCCGAATATGATGATAATTTGAAGGCTAGAATTTGTGTCGAATTAGTTCTATTCGAGTTCGACCTCGATTCGAAGTTCGAAAATTATAAAACTTTTGACTCGAATTCGGTTCGAATTAAAGCTCGAGTTCGGATGGAAAGATTCGATATGTTCGAGAACTATTTCAATTATTGCTCGAGTTATTTAAATTAGCTATTTTTAATAAAATACTAAAGCTCACAAGCAGCTCACGAATTATCGAATAAAATAATTTGGGCTCAATTTCAATTCGAAAAAAATTCAAACATGTTCGAGTTCGGGGTCGAATTTGATAAGCTCAAATCAAATAAAATATTTTTCGATTCGACTCGAAAATCTCGCGAATCAGCTTGGTTCGTTACACCCCTAATGCATAGCCCTGAAAATACATATCTACAAGGAATTATGTGCTCAAAATTTGAAAACATGGAGATATATATGCTCAATATTTGAATACAAAGTGAGTTAATAGATATTTTTTGTTCATGATGGGGTTTTAGTAATCTCGGGACTTCACAGAAGTAGTGTAAGTAATTAACCCAAAATTATAACATGTCAAGAAAAATGGATGTCAAATTCATAAAATTTAATGAATAAAATGTGAATATAAATTACCCATTATTATAATGTATTAAAAATACATAAAAATTGAGAAAAATCTTTATGCCGCTGTTTTAATTAGGATTCAGTCCCTATGTATTATCTTTGTGAATTAGTACCTTACAAAGACTAAATTTTAGTTTCATCTCCCTTGTCACGTCCCGAGACCGAGTTTAGTCGTCACCGACTTATTTAACAACCACACAATTGAAAATAACAAGTCTCGTATTATAGTATAAACCAACAACCAGTATATTACTCATAATCAATCATAAAATTGTCTTCACGATGTAAATAATTAAAACGATAAAATATGTGGATGCTTTTACAACGGAAAAACAAATAAACTTGAAACGATCATAAACTAAATCGGTTTATTAGTTGTTTCGTCCATCACCAGCCCCAAAACTGGTCATGTTCGTCTTCCTCTATCTGCTCTTCGAAATTATCTGTGTAGGGAGAGTAAGGGCCGAGTGATATGGTCATCACTCAGCAAGTGAGGATCGTTCGAGCACATATATAACAAATACACATGATTTTTTAAAAAAATCCAAATCATGCATAGCATAATTCATTTCATCAGGCTATGAACATAAACATAAGCATATCTTGGCCTAGGTACTGAGATTCATCTATTTTCATGGTTTACTGATATCAGTCCCTAATTTTACTCCTCTAAGAGGCCGAAGCCATATAACGTTTACACTCTCACCGTGTAAGGGCCATAAACATATCTCATATTTGGAATCCCGCTCATTTTCAATTGAATGATCAAGTGTTAAAACATAGAACATACGATAATCGTATCAAGAAGGGGTAGAAGAAGAATTGTGCTCGACCGTAACTTTCAAAAAAATCAAGCAATGCATAACCGAAATTTATACTTTTAAAATAAGACCACGTACCTTAGATCTTCAACGAAAACGTGATTTTCAGATCATCCTTGGACCTAAACTGTGGCAGAGCTTCGATACTCAGCAGAATTTAAAGAGCAAGAATTTGAAAATTCAACAGTAATTGGAGAGCAACTTTTCGGAAAAAATATAATGATGTTAATTTTAAATGATATAGTGTGGTATTATGGGTAGTGATGTGAAAATTTTACCATAATTCGTTGATAATAATCATTCATAATTTCGAAATGCTTCTTCCATAATTTTGAGATGCTCCTTCTATAAATTTCGATATGTTTCTTCGATAATTTCGAGATGCTCCTTCCATAATTTCGAAATGCTTCTTCCATAATTTTGAGATTCTTCTTTGTCGAGTAAAAATTTTCTTGCTTGTAATATTTTCTTCCAATTTGATTGATATCTCAATCTTAATTTTTGAAATTAATACATATCTTGTACTGAATTTCGAATTTCATGTATTTATTGACTTGAAATTTCAAATATCATGTACTATTTAATATTTAACTTGTTGCACATCATTTTTTAAATAATAATAATGTGATATTAATACTACTAATAAAAATATATTATAATTTTATTAATACTGAGAATTATTAAAATAATAATTTTTATGATAAAAAAATAGATATCAGATCGATAATTATAATGATAATATTAATTATAAAAAAAATATTAATTGAATTGAAAATATAAAAGATATAGAAAATGAGATTATAATATAATTAATTATAAGAAAAAAAATTATTGATAGTAAATAATCCAAAATCGTTATTTTGATTATTTTTGTTCCAAAATATATAATTAAATAAGTATTAAAAATAATTTTGGAAATAACAACAATAACAATAAGTGGGGTGTATTCAACGATGATNAGATTGAAAGGATGTGTGGAGATGTGTTTGATTCTCAATCAAATATTCAAGTGGGAGAATGGAAGTAGAGTTTGATGGAGCAATAATGGAGGTAGACAAATAATGGTACATTAATTGTGCGTGCTGGATTTTCAGATGAAAAGCAGAAAATTTGACAAAAGAAATGTTCAGATAGAAGACTCGTTTTTTATATGTGTTTTCACACACTCACCTCATTCAGAGAGCATTCCATTCTAGAGTTCTTATCTCGTCTCAATACATTCTTATTTGAGTGTGTTCTTCTATAATATTTGTGATGTATTTTGTTCTCATGTATAAATAAAATATGTGTTTTTTTTGGAAATACAGTGAGTGTTTTACACCATAAAATATTTGAATTCTTTTCATTTTACCAGTGGTTTTTACCCTGATAATTTTTAGGGTTTTACACGTAAATCTCGATGTCTAATTTTATACTTTATTTTTTTATTATTATCCAAATATGGTGCACCTGAGGCAAACATATATATATATATATATGGAGAGGTATTTTGGTAGTCATAGATATTCTTTACTTCACTCGTGCATTTCTCATGCTTGATTAGATATATTCACTACTACACTTGGCTAATTCTCTTATCTTAATATTCATGATTTTCTGGGTGCATATGGATCTTCACGAAAAGCAGTCTTTTGCCTTTTTTTCATGAAAAACATAAAATAGTTGTGTGAACTTGTCCAGGGAAGAACAGTCATATGCTCATCAAATCCAACTTATGGGAGTGGAGTTGAACCTGGAAACGAGGCAGGTTACACTGCACACAGGAGTCATGGGGCTCTTTTATATCTTGATTGCCGATTCATCAGCAAAACCAAACGCCGTCTTGGATGCTCCAGCTGATGTAAGACTACACCTTTTTCTTGGATTCTATCCGTGATGGACATGATCCGCAATCATTTAATGGTTTACGATATGTTGCTGAAAGTAACTTGTGATAGCGTGCATAAATCAAGTGACATTATTAGGTGTATAACTAGATCATAGTTATTACAGACACAAGTTATACCAAGACACACCTGTTTTGGGGCCTAAACTCTGGCTGCAAGCTAAGGTACGCACCTTATTGAAGTATGGCGGCCTAATAAAATTGTACTAGGAGTTAGACGTATAAAGAAATGTGCCACATAAAGTGCGCTAGCAAATATTTTCGACTCACAGTTTATTTCACTTAAAATACACTATTTCAATTGTGGTCTGCTCAAAACTTGCTTTGGATCTTAAAGGGGCACCAAGACACAGGCTTTACGGTTAATGTTCGAGCCTCGTTGAAGGCCGTGTCTTGTCAATCCCTCAGGAGCGAAGGTTTTGCCTCGTTGTGGCATCACCCTAGGTGCACATCTTATGGATTTTTCATGTCATGCTATGAGGATGATGTATATGTCATGATTTGAACAATAATTTTGTACAACTTTCAATGGAACTGCTTGTGTGAATTGGGAATCATCTTTCGGTCCTTAACATAGGAGTTACTGAAGATTTACACTGGCTAGTCAATCTACTTCAATTTTTTGGTAAGAGAAAAATTCGACTCACTCGTTAGTTTTAAACATTTTCCTTGCTTTTGAACTCAGTCGAGTTTTAACCGATCTTGTTCTTTCTAAATTAATTTTCCAGGTTATAATGTACTTTATAATTTATAATGATCATTATTATATCGTAGCAGGTATTGGAAATGAGATTCAAAAAAAAATTTATTGTAAAATACATGAATGAAATCAAGATTTCGTTTGAATGATTTCTGCATCATTGCTGCTTAGATTGAATCAGAAGTTTGATTATTAAGCTAATATTTTGATGGGTTTAGTGAATACTTGTCGATGAGAAGTATTTGTCGATTAAAAATAAAATCTTTTATCTTCAAGCGGCTTTAGATGAATAACCGAAAGACGTTTCGATTCCTTTGCCCGACCTTTCATAAATCGCATTTCAGTTTTCATATTTTAATTAACTAGCTAGTTTCATGAATCATATCAAGCAGCACTTAGATTTTGATTTTTCCTTGTTGAATTGGACTTACATCCAAATAAATATACATTGTTTGATTCGTGGGATAAAGTCTATAAAGAATCTATAATATAGAAATGATAAATATAGAACTTAGACAAAACATTAATGTGTTATCATTTAATTTTTTATCATTTGTACCAAACGATGATCATGTTGATTAAAGTTTGCGAACAAGCTATTTACTTGCTTTCAACAACTTTTTGAGTACTTACATGTTTGGGAAACAATGTTCAACAACATGAACTTAGTGCTTCAACTGCAATGGTGTGCTCGATCTTTGATCATTGAATCAAATGGAAACACCATTCCATACCAAACATATTATTCAGACATACAGAACCAACAAACAAGTAACACATGAAACCAAATATGCATATCAATATGTGCATTACATTATTCATGTATCATAAAACCACACAATCACACAGTCACAATGGACCTCCAAAATGACAAAAATCTCACTTGAAAACAAGAGAAATTTAGCATACAATATAGCCTTAATTGGAAGAAAGGCATCACCTTCCCTTTGCCTCTATGACTTGCCTTTGTTTTGTAGCCTTCTTTCTCCTCAATTACATGAGGAAGATGAAGTCAAGTTTACACATAATATAGATCACTTGTCTGTATGATCTTGAACATGTATTTTTCTTTCTTCTTCTTTTTCTTCATCTTCAAGTGTCTAATTTGATTTGACCTTCTTCTGATTATGCTAAGTAAGATAGCTATGTTTTACTCCCAATCCAAATTATTATATATAGAACATTCTTCAAAGATAAAAGTGGTTCTTTCTTAATATCTTCTCAAAAGAATTGCCCACTACTTTGGTCACTTATATTATACAGTATAAGTCAATGCTTATCCGCTTCTAAGAATATTTTTGTTCTTTCTTTCTTCTATTAGAAGAGTGATAAAGTAGTACATGTGAAGACAATCATCTTTTTATGCTGAAAATTATTTATATATAGAAATTTAGGTCGATCTGGTCCCCTCCTGATGGCCTAAAATGCATGACATATTGTATTTTTAAAATATTCATTTGTTTTTTGGTTGATGGATGAAATTCTTGCAATTGGATCTCGAAATTGAGATATTGATTGTTAGATTTGGACTATAAGTCATCGGCTAAAATAATCAATCAAATATTAAAGAGTTATTTGCATTCATCTCCTCTCATATCAAGTGTAAAAGTTATAGGGTTAATTTCATATATTACCCCTCTGAAATCACAAAATTTCTAAAAAAAAACCCCTATGACGGTTAACTCTTTGTGTTTTCAAATTTTGAGCATATATACTAGGGGAGTAAACGAACCGAATCGAGCCGAATATGATGATAATTTGAAGGCTAGAATTTGTGTCGAATTAGTTCTATTCGAGTTCGACCTCGATTCGAAGTTCGAAAATTATAAAACTTTTGACTCGAATTCGGTTCGAATTAAAGCTCGAGTTCGGATGGAAAGATTCGATATGTTCGAGAACTATTTCAATTATTGCTCGAGTTATTTAAATTAGCTATTTTTAATAAAATACTAAAGCTCACAAGCAGCTCACGAATTATCGAATAAAATAATTTGGGCTCAATTTCAATTCGAAAAAAATTCAAACATGTTCGAGTTCGGGGTCGAATTTGATAAGCTCAAATCAAATAAAATATTTTTCGATTCGACTCGAAAATCTCGCGAATCAGCTTGGTTCGTTACACCCCTAATGCATAGCCCTGAAAATACATATCTACAAGGAATTATGTGCTCAAAATTTGAAAACATGGAGATATATATGCTCAATATTTGAATACAAAGTGAGTTAATAGATATTTTTTGTTCATGATGGGGTTTTAGTAATCTCGGGACTTCACAGAAGTAGTGTAAGTAATTAACCCAAAATTATAACATGTCAAGAAAAATGGATGTCAAATTCATAAAATTTAATGAATAAAATGTGAATATAAATTACCCATTATTATAATGTATTAAAAATACATAAAAATTGAGAAAAATCTTTATGCCGCTGTTTTAATTAGGATTCAGTCCCTATGTATTATCTTTGTGAATTAGTACCTTACAAAGACTAAATTTTAGTTTCATCTCCCTTGTCACGTCCCGAGACCGAGTTTAGTCGTCACCGACTTATTTAACAACCACACAATTGAAAATAACAAGTCTCGTATTATAGTATAAACCAACAACCAGTATATTACTCATAATCAATCATAAAATTGTCTTCACGATGTAAATAATTAAAACGATAAAATATGTGGATGCTTTTACAACGGAAAAACAAATAAACTTGAAACGATCATAAACTAAATCGGTTTATTAGTTGTTTCGTCCATCACCAGCCCCAAAACTGGTCATGTTCGTCTTCCTCTATCTGCTCTTCGAAATTATCTGTGTAGGGAGAGTAAGGGCCGAGTGATATGGTCATCACTCAGCAAGTGAGGATCGTTCGAGCACATATATAACAAATACACATGATTTTTTAAAAAAATCCAAATCATGCATAGCATAATTCATTTCATCAGGCTATGAACATAAACATAAGCATATCTTGGCCTAGGTACTGAGATTCATCTATTTTCATGGTTTACTGATATCAGTCCCTAATTTTACTCCTCTAAGAGGCCGAAGCCATATAACGTTTACACTCTCACCGTGTAAGGGCCATAAACATATCTCATATTTGGAATCCCGCTCATTTTCAATTGAATGATCAAGTGTTAAAACATAGAACATACGATAATCGTATCAAGAAGGGGTAGAAGAAGAATTGTGCTCGACCGTAACTTTCAAAAAAATCAAGCAATGCATAACCGAAATTTATACTTTTAAAATAAGACCACGTACCTTAGATCTTCAACGAAAACGTGATTTTCAGATCATCCTTGGACCTAAACTGTGGCAGAGCTTCGATACTCAGCAGAATTTAAAGAGCAAGAATTTGAAAATTCAACAGTAATTGGAGAGCAACTTTTCGGAAAAAATATAATGATGTTAATTTTAAATGATATAGTGTGGTATTATGGGTAGTGATGTGAAAATTTTACCATAATTCGTTGATAATAATCATTCATAATTTCGAAATGCTTCTTCCATAATTTTGAGATGCTCCTTCTATAAATTTCGATATGTTTCTTCGATAATTTCGAGATGCTCCTTCCATAATTTCGAAATGCTTCTTCCATAATTTTGAGATTCTTCTTTGTCGAGTAAAAATTTTCTTGCTTGTAATATTTTCTTCCAATTTGATTGATATCTCAATCTTAATTTTTGAAATTAATACATATCTTGTACTGAATTTCGAATTTCATGTATTTATTGACTTGAAATTTCAAATATCATGTACTATTTAATATTTAACTTGTTGCACATCATTTTTTAAATAATAATAATGTGATATTAATACTACTAATAAAAATATATTATAATTTTATTAATACTGAGAATTATTAAAATAATAATTTTTATGATAAAAAAATAGATATCAGATCGATAATTATAATGATAATATTAATTATAAAAAAAATATTAATTGAATTGAAAATATAAAAGATATAGAAAATGAGATTATAATATAATTAATTATAAGAAAAAAAATTATTGATAGTAAATAATCCAAAATCGTTATTTTGATTATTTTTGTTCCAAAATATATAATTAAATAAGTATTAAAAATAATTTTGGAAATAACAACAATAACAATAAGTGGGGTGTATTCAACGATGATATTTAATGACTTTCACTGACTTTTTTTAAATGATAGATTTTCGTGGATTTGGTAGATTTTCATCGACTTTTATAGAATCTCACGGATTTANAACAAAATCAAAATTTCAATCCTGTGTCTATTTAATATGCATAAATAATTAATTAATAAAATTTTAATTTATAAGCATAAATTAATATATATACACACACACACAAATATATATATATATATATAACTAATCAAAACATTATGAAATTTGATAAATTTTAAGCAGTCTTTATGAAAAAATCTAATGTTCGTTATTATCAATATGATCAATGTCACTCCACATTCGATTTGCTATAGCATCCCTCCATGCATTTGCATTTGCATTTGCTCATTTTTGTTCTTGAGTGTCAAATATTTTATCAAAGTTGTTATCTTCGTAAACTTGTTCTGATGAAAGTTGCGGAACTTCATTATGTGGTTCAACTAGAAATTCATCATATCGACTCTTCTTTCGAAGAAAATTATGCAGTCTGGTACAAGCCAATACAAGCTCCGCATGTGCTGTATATGGAAATGGATGAGCAGTTTTGAATGTTTTGAACCGCAATTTAAATATACCAAATATCCTCTCAGTTACGTTTCTCAAACAAGAATGACGAAGATTGAACAACTCTTTTGCCTCTTCAGGGTGACGACCTTGGCCAGTGAATTCTTGGAGATGATAACGAACAATATGTTTGAATCATGGGCATATCCCTATCATGTGCTCTTGAAAAATTATGTAATGCGTCTTCAATGTTTCTCCTCTCCAACCAGTCAGTTGTGCAACAAACCATCTTCATTACAAATTTCTAATTGATATAAATTTAAAATAGTTTATAAAATCCATTCCAAATAATTTTAATTTAATATAATATGTAATTTTTACACAAAATATCAAGATTTAATACTAATTAATAAGCACATAAAGTGTGCAGATTACTAATAGTTATAACATATGTCCGTTGATGATTTAAGAGTTTTTTTTTCAAAAAAATTATTTAGGTGTTAGCATCCATACATAACAATTGATCTCTGAAGCATACCAATTACTTTTCCCCGAACATCCCTCCACTACACTACTCGTATTCTTATGGCAAAAACATCATAAAATAAAAGTTCAAATACAAAATTAGACGAGCAAAAAATAACTCAAACATAAATATTATAATTTATGTAAAAATTATTATCCAAATTTAAGTAATCGATTTTTTAATTGTTGAATCATTGGTTGGAGAAAATACAGAAATCGAAACAGATTATTTTTTTAAGAAACTGAAAGTCTGATGTACAGACTTCTCCATATCACATTATACGCAAAAATTTAGAGCACGCAATAAACAGACAGAAACAAACAACGAACGGAACACGGAAAGAGATACATAGAAATCATAATATGTTTTTGTAATCAAATCAATAATAATTCAAGAAAGGAATCATACCTCTGAAATTCGAGGAACCCTCGACTTGTCTTAGAGAGGAGAAAAGTGCCGTTTTTGAATGAAGAAGAGAGATATATGAGTGAGAATGATATTTTGTTTGATTAAAAGTCTACCAAAATCTCTAGGGTGAGTAGAAGACAATTTTTGAGGTTTTAAAGTTGTACATAGAGTTTTAAGGTTTGTACTTAAAGAATTAAATTAGAATCATTGTAAATCTATGGAAATATTGGATACCTATAGATTTTTATGGATTTTTAAAAAGTCAAGTTTGAATACCTCTAAACTTTTTAAGACCCTATAAAAATCTAATTTGAATACCACTAAACTTTTATAGAATTTATGAAAGTCTATGTTCAATACCTCTAGACTTTTAAACTCTACAAAATTCAATAAAAGTAATTAAATTTTCAAGATTGAATACACCCCCCCTAAATGATAGGAGATAAGTTAATAATATAATATTAATTATAAAATAATAAAGAATACAATATTAATAATAAAAAAAATTAACTAATTAAATAATAAATTATAATTTTATTAAAATTTTATTATAAATATTAATTAACAAAAAAGAATTAATTTGAATATAAATAAAAATTCAAAAATGAATATATGGTACATTGTGAAATTTAAAAAAAAAATCGATTAATATGTCAATAAGAGAATGAAAATAAAATTTTTTGAGTATCAGAGAGTACATAATATTTTATTGATTTATAGACTGAACTTTAACTTTAAAGTAAATTTGAAAACATAGAGGTACTAACATATCGTTGTAAAATTAATTTAATTAAGAATCATAGAGCACTTCACCTTCAATTTATCCCATTTAAAGACAAATCCACTAAAAAATGTTCTCCGACACAATATTCCTAATCTTATTAAAAACGAAACGATAAATAGGTAAATTTGTTGAATCCGCTTCATAATTTATACGGAGTAGGTCTCTTGTGAGACGGTCTCACTGTGAGACGGGTCAACTATAATGATATTCGCAATAAAAAGTAATATTCTTAACATAAAAAGTAATAATTTTTCATAGATGACTCAAATAAAAGACTCGTCTCATAAAATACAATCTGTGAGACCGTGTCACACAAGTTTTTGCCATTTATACGGTTCGCCTCAAAATTTACACCGGTGTTTTTTTTAAATCTAAAATTTCAATTTTAATTCATTATTTTTGAATGTTTTTGTTATAGTAGCGTTCCAAATGAAAAATAATATTAAAATTATTAAAATTTGAAATATACACGATTAATATAAAATTAAAAAAGACAAATATCCGAAATGAACATTATAGTTTTCCCAAATATTACAAGATGAAAAAGACATTCTACCATCCACTATCATCGTGGGGACACTTTCTTTAAATCGAAATTTTCGGTAAAGACAAGATATCACAAAAATAAATCACAGTGAAGTCATAATAAAAATAAATGACAAAAATTTGGATGAGACGATCTCACGGATCGTATTTTGTAAGACGGATCTCTTATTTGAGTAATCCATGAAAAATTATTACTTTTTATGCTAAAAGTATTATTTTTTACTGTGAATATCGATAAGATTGACTTGTCTCACAGATAAAAATTCGTAAAACCGTCTCACAAAAAACCTACTCAAAATAAAATAATATCTTGACATAATTTTTAAAATTATCAAAATATATCTTTTTATTTAGTCTTTTATTTCGTTATTTTTTTCATGAAAAATTCAATTTATACAAAAAAACTAAAAATTTATTAAAAAATCAGAAATTTTTAATTCAGTTTTTTTAACAAGAATATATTCTTTATATACTACTTCAGTCTACTTATCCATAGTCATGCGTATATATGATTGCAATTTAGACTATGATTGCAATATTCATAATACAAATTTCTATCTCTTGATCTCCTGAACTCAACGGAGATACGTAGAACTTGCAAAATCAACACAATAACCAATTTCGTACCCACCAAATGACCAAAAGCAGGCTTAATCTTTTCAATAATACAGGTAAATGTACCTATTGTTGACACAATACAGCAGTTTCATCTTGCCAAAAAATGGAAAACATCCCTCAAGGTAATTACACCTTCGACTCGTCGGCTGGACGCCTCGACTATAATAACACGACGTGTATCTGAAAGCATAGAAAAAATGGTCAAACAGGGAACCTATATTTAACCTATATTTAAATTTGTATCATTTCATTACTTCTTTTTTAGGAATTTAACGTTTGAAATTTAGAGAAACGAAGAAACAAAAAGTCGTCGACCTGGTACAGATAGAAGTTCCATTACCCTGTACAAGGAATCAAACCTTGTGCATGTTTGTAGGCGATCTCTACGCACATCAGCAGTAATTTCTATTGCCTGTCCAATTGATAATCCCACTGATTAGCAATCAAGAGAGGCCGAAAGGGTTACTAACTTGCTATAAACTCAAGTCGTCGGGCAATGTTAACTGCGAGAATTGTTTCCATATTTTATGCAATCCAAGACCATAACATTATAGCCTTTAAAATATATTTTATTTCACTTATAAATCTACATGGAGATTGGAGAAACATCACGTAGAATTGAACTTTTTTTCGGAAACTCGTTATCAAGCAGAATGGAAAATGTATGGTTAAGATGATTGACAACTGAACTTAACATCTTAAAATGCCCATAGGAAAAGTTAGGACTTACTTGAGATATAGTCATATGATTAAGTTGAATATGTGTATACATGTTATCCTTTGCTAAGGAGATAATATCACTGCATGAACATGGTACCATGGTTTTAACAAAAATACAAGAAACCAATTTGTAGAGAATTAAAGAGATGATGTTCGAAAATCCAATTCAAGTACATATGGATTACCTTCTAGAGTAGATATCTACAAGGTTACCCCCATCATCAACTATGGGTATAGAACTTATTTGAGCTGCGGTTACAAAGATATACAAGATCAAGTTAGGAATCCACTGTATTCAGTAATAAAAATACAAATTTATTGTATATTTTATGCAGAGGTCAGAAAGTATGCCGAATAAGAAAACACTATTTGTTCATAAATACTGTTTCCACAGAGCTAGATGTGGTTTACTTGAACGAGAATCGAATTGTTATATCCAGAGTGAACAAGGTTCGGGCATGACTTAAGTGCACTCAATACCATTTCATTGACGAGGAATGCAGAAAAATAAAATTAATTTCACCTTCTAGTAACATCGTAAGAGCAACATTAAGAGAATCACTGAGGTGCAATGTCAACAATGGACGATCCATTGTTCTCAAAAATTCCTTTGCCCGTGTACCTAATGGTAGGTAACCAACAGGTTGCTGTAAAAGAGTCAGATATCCGAGATGGTGCTTCAAATGCCTGCACACATCTAGAATTTCAAAATCACAGTAGTTGTCAAAATGTATACATCTGTTAAGGCAAAAAAGTTTAGCAAAAGAATAGAATTTTCACTAACTTCCCGATACGTACGTTTCAAAACTCCAGAAAGGCATGCTATGTGCAACAAACGAGGGCACAATCCATTCACTAGATGTATAACTGGAATGGCGGAAACGTTATTCTGTATAATTCTTGAAGCAGCGTCAGCTAAAGACTCATCAGGACCAGCCTGTAGGTTGCAAAATAAGGAGGGAACACACAGCAAATATTTACCCACATGAAACTTCAACTGAAATAACATTTACATGGATTAAAGGCATTCTTTCATGGGGCATCAAAGTCCTAAGTACATCTCTGTGGTGTTGAAATTTCCAGCCTTTCCAAGAAGATACCGTTTGTCTTCCAAGATCTTCATTGGCAAAAATTGCACGATTACTGTGAAGCTGCAGGAGTTGAGGAAAATCATCTTTCATGAAGACAGACGTTAAAAATAGCATTCGACATGACAATATGTACAGAACACCTAATAGCACAATTAGTGGCGAAAAGCTAGTTATACGTATGAGGCTTCTGCTAGCTAGGATGCATCAGGTATATTAAAGAAAATGGGGGATCAGCAGCATCCAGGGTAATATTAGGAAGGTAGAAGTCCAATGCCCATTAGAAGATTCAAGAATTTTAACTAGGAGAATCCAAAACCTTTCAACTGATCTGAGGTTAAAATTTGAGAAAAATTCATGTACTATTTCTAAAAGTCAGAGTAAAATATTGTTAATTGAGATATTGTAAATGGAAAGAAAAATGCATCAGCAAAGATACAAAAGCACAACATGACAAAATATCAAGTTTCATGACAATAATGAAAAGAATGACCAAAACACTTAATAAAGGATATTGTATGAATGAAACTCCAACATGCAGGACTAAAATAATGTCCCATAACTGGGATGTGTATGTATAGAATCCATTCCAAGCTAGAACTGAAGAGGAAAAACAAAAAGCTGATGAATAATATAAAGTGAGATTCCATTAAATTTGGCATCCATTTTTTTCGTGATTCATAATTCTTGGTATGCCTGGATGATATAGATGCCCCTCACCTCACCTTTCACTTCCCTCCATGATCCATCGAGAGTGACTAAAAAAAATATTGCAGAATAAAAATGATCTGGTTCATGGCCAGATGAATGAGCATCCAGGAGCTCATAAGGGTGTTGGATTACCGATTATCTGCCCTCACAATGGCCGGATATTTCCTACATCTTAAAGATCAAGAGATACTTCAATTTATATATAATATATCCCATGTTGTCCAAGAATAATCCTATGACATGGAAAAAAGGGGATATCGAAGCAATGCATGTTTCTGTTTTTGTCCTGCAGTTCATAAGCAAAAGCCGCAATTTTCAACACTATAGCAAATATGAATACATAAGATCTACAATGAAATTTTGATCATATGTCCTCCATTGCGACTAATTCTGAAGTACTAGGTGTAAAATCTACCTGAAGTAAGATCAAAATAAAATCTGAAGCCGTCAACATTCCTGCCACCTGCCTGTTATGTTCATCCCACAAAGGCACAACTCTGAGCCCCTAAAATAATTTGATAAACAGCTTCGTAAAGAAATCGTGAAGCCTGTAACAAAAATATGGTTAAACAAAACTTTATATGTTACAACAAGGCCAACATACTAAAATAACAACATTTCCGGCCTTCGTAAAACAATAGGTCATCCAAGAAATTGGTAAATTTGTTTCACCCAGTGATCAAGGAACCCCACTCACACACATGGATCAAGAGAACGAGAGGGAGGAAAAGGAAGAACGGATATTATTCTCTTGCGGTAACTCAAAATTTAGACGAGATCGCCAAATGAAATAAAGATGTACTGACAGTTTGCCACGCTCAGTGTGAGGCCCAGTTAAATAGTTTCAAAAGTTTTAACTAAATTAGTCTGCCATTTTAAAGTAACATTAGGTTTTGTGGCAAAGGCATGAAAATATCATGGAAGCATCTTCAAACTTCGGGAAGATAGCATATCCCATATAAAATCTCCAAGAGCCAGTACCTCATCATACATAACATGGAAGGCTTGTTCCACATCCACTTCAACATCCAATATAAGGACCTAGACTTCAAAGAAATATCACTAAATTGAAAACTATAATGCAGAAAAATTATAAAAGGTGTAATAGAAGTCAAAGCAATTTAGTACAAAAAAATTACTCCAAAGAAAAAGCCAAAGGCATTCAAACCTTGCCTGAGTTTGGGATTAGCTCATAAACTGCAGCAGATAACAAATGCATGGATAGAACTTGGCGAAGAATATCCATATCAGCATCTGATAATTGCAAAGCTGGTTCAATAGAGAGATTGCCAGAAGAAGAACCCTGGTCGGCCATCGAGAATAGTGCACAAACTTTTAGTGGTTCAACCATATCAACAAAATGATCTGGGATGCATAAAATTTAAAAGACTGACCACAGAAAGCATTGCTTTGTCATTTGCTCCACTTGTACTAGGCTGAAAGGCTTCAGCGTTAAAGTCTGGAATCATGAGCTCTGTTCCACAGACGAGAACTATGTTGTTTACCGTTCCATACTCATCTACATCACAAATTTGCTGCTGATCAACTTGCCATGTGCCATCAACCAAAAATTTATACTGCATGGACACGTTAAGAACCAGAAAATTACATTCCTTAATAAATTGTTAAAAAAAAAGTAATTTTCCAGTATTAAAGCAACTATAAATCCACTGAATACAATTAAAAATGCAGAATGACCAAGTAAGTCAAGAAAAATTACAACTTTGAAAACTCTAAGTGAAAATATTTCAGTCAAAGGGGAAGCAGAACAAAAAACAAATTGATTTGGTTTTATTGCCTTGTAATTCCACACATTGTACAAAACAAGCAATTAAGAAAATTATACACACTTAATATCTGCCATCAATCGATAGTCATCCCATAAACATCATTCATATTGTCTACCATATACCATATTAAACAAAAAGGCCTAGTTCAGCTTCTCCATCGAGCGAAACAGCCTTCACAAGTCTCTCCACGAGCACACAACACCAAGAGGCTGAAAAATAGGCACTTGGCTTAACAATGTCCCCGCCGTCGTTACAATAAATTAAAATCCTAATTAGCTCTAGCAAATACTTTTATAATTATACCTGATAACAACCAGGTGGAACATCGATAAATCTCTGGAAAACAGTCGCAGAACCGTCCATTGGAATCATTTGTATCCTCTTGCTCCAACTATAAACACACCAAAAAAACATCATTCAGCACACAATTCAACCAAAATAGCTGTAATTTAATCACCTCAAAAAGGGAAAAAAATTCAAACTTTATATTCGGCCCAAATTGTATAAAAATTTCTCCCCGCTTCCAGCAATTGAGTTTCTCAGTTAGCTCTCTCCACATACCCAAACACAAACATGAGCACACACACAAGCTCAGTGGAAATTTTGTCAGCCAGAAAACAATGGATTATCATGAATACCCATTAAAGGAGCCAGAGAGAAAGACTTCACGACCTCCATAACGCCATGTGAACGGGGTTTGCACCATCCTCGTGTCGCAATCTGCAACTCCCCAGCAAAACGCAAAATATTTATACCAAAAAAATTACGAACTGAATCATCAAACTTATTTACGTTATTGCATTACAACAAATGTACAGTAGTAGCAAAGCTGTAGTCCGAAAATCAGACAAGTCCAATTCGAAATCCGCCGGCTTAAACAAAAACAAAAATTAAGGTAAACCCACCTTCAAATCAATTAATTAAACAAAAATGGTACGAAACCAATCGAAAAAACAAATTTTTTAATGCGGGTCTCCTCGAATTTTCCGGGGAGAGTGTTTGTACCTTTTACATTAGAAAATTCAGAACGAAAAAGAGACGGGATTAATTAACAATGCGGGTCAGTGTCGCGAAGAAAAGTGGAAATTCATGGAACTATTGATAATGAGATATCATGAAATTGTGAACACTTCATTTCTTCAATAAAGCGAAAGCACGAATATAAAAATATATTTTTTAAAATGAATATTAAAAATAACAAAAACAAAAACAAGACTACTCTTGAAAAATAATATTTAAAATACGTGCGTGTATTGAATATTTGAATGTTGAATATTTGAATGTTGAAAATTTGGTAAAATTAGGTGTTGAATATTGAAATTTGTGTGTGATGATGAAGGTAATTATGTAATTTATTTTTGGATTATTTGTAAAAATTTTCTATAAATAGATCTCTCATTTGTGAAGAAAATCACAATTGAGTTAGAGAAAATATTATAAAGTGTGTAGTGTGATAATTTTGAGAGTTTGAGATTTTTACTTTTTACCGTAAATTTTTACTTTTTCACAACACGTTATCAGCACGAAGCTCTAAAAGTCCTCCATATTTTTCCAAGCTCCAAAACAGAAGAAAAAGGTAACAAAAGTAATAATATTTATTTTATTGTTTATTTATTTATTGTTTATATATTTACTATATAATATAATGTTATTATAAATAATAAAAATAAATTTTTCAAAAAACTTGTTATAAATCCTGGGAGGATGTTAAGACGACATCTCACACTCTCGGTAAGGGATACGACAAGTATAAAAGTCTATAAGGTTTTTAAACAAAATATCTTATGACACCTCATTATAATATTGTGATATGATATACATAATTATTTAAAACATTACTAATATTATATACACCATATTATTACCATAAAATTATACAAATACATACATTTATTTTCTTGTACACCAACGGTCATAAACGGTAACAAAACGGCTAGTTTTTGCCCTTTAAATATGATCTCACAAACACATTCAATCACTCCAACTTTCTCTTCTTCTCTAAAATTATTCTTCATCAAATTTTTGAAGAAAAAAGAAATGGCTTTCACAAAGTTATTTTTAATTATTTTGGTTATAATACTCACGAATCTTGTACTTATCGGAGAATATCCTCCTCATGTATTTTCTTTATTTTTACGCATGCTTGTATTTGTTGTTTATCCATTACTTTGTATTGCAATATTCATTAACTAATAAAATGCATCATAATTTTTTTTAGTACCACCATGTCAAATTTGTCAAAGCTCGAATTTGTTGCACTCGACATTACGGGGAAAAATTATATGCCATGGACTCTCGATGTAGAAATGCATCTTGAGTCATTGGGTCTAAGCGAGACCATTAAAGAAAATGGTATATCTTCATCACAAGAAAAAGCAAAAGCTATAATATTTTTGCGTCAACATCTCGATGAAGGTTTAAAATGTGAATATCTCATCGAAAAAGATCTCATGCCTCTGTGGAAAGGATTGAAAGAAAGATTTGAACATATAAGAGAAGTTATACTTCCAACCGCCGGTGATGAATGGAATATGTTAAGATTCCAAGATTTTAAGAAAGTCAGTGATTACAATTCAGCGATGTATCGAATAATCTCGCAGCTAAAATTTTGTGGACATGAGGTCACAGAATCGGAAATGCTTGAAAAAACATTTTCCACGTTTCACGCATCAAATATAACTTTACATCAACAATATAGAGTGCGTGGATTTGAAAGATATTCTGAGCTCATCGCCTGTCTTCTTGTGGCGGAAAAAAACAATGAGCTACTAATGAGAAATCATCAGTCCCGACCCACTGGATCATCAGCATTTCCAGAAGTAAATGTTGTAAGCAAAAATGAATTTAAACCTGGAAACCAAAATCAAATTCAAAGACAAGGTTTTGGTCGAGGTCGAGGGCGAGGTCGTGGACGTGGACGTGGATGTGGACGAGGACGTGGTCGTGGTCGTGGTCGAGGCCGTGGTTTTGAAAACAATAGAGATAGTTATTTTCATAACTCATCTCAAAAGTGCGTCACGAACCACCCACAGAAAGGCATCATGAGAACATGAGTGTTAATGAAAATCACTCGAAAAGATTTGAAAGTTCTTGTTTCAGATGCGGCACTCCAGGACATTGGTCTCGTATTTGTCGAGCCCCTGAGCACCTTTGCAAGCTATATAAAAAATCGATAAAGGGGAAAGAAAAAGAGACCAACTTCACTGAGCGAAGTAACCGTTTGAGTGATTCAACTCATTTTGATACTGCTGATTTTATGAATGATTTCTCTGGTAATGATCAATATGTTGGTGGGATAGAAATGAACAATATTGATGCTGCAGATTTTCTCAATGATTTATCTGAAAATGAACAATATAGTGGTAGAATATAAATTTACAATAATTTATTTTTCATGTTTTTATATGATAATGTTTTATTGTACAATTATGATCTGTGTTATATTTACATATGTATTGTCATTAATTTTTTTCTTTTCATATTTTTTGAAGTTCAAATATGGAAAATGCTATGAGCAAATCTTTAGTTTGCATACCCGATAATGGTACAACGCACACTATCCTCCGAGATAAAAGATATTTCTTGGAACTAAAACCAACAAAAACAACGGTGAATACAATATCAGGTCCTGTAGACTTGATTAAAGGATGTGGTAAAGCACAATTTTTGTTACCTAATGGTACAAAATTTTTTTATCAATGATGCTTTGTATTCATCACAATCAAAAAGAAATTTTTTGAGTTTTAATGATATATATTCCCATGGGTATGATACTCAAACAATGAATGAAGGGAATGAGAAATATATGTGTCTTACCACATATAAATCAGGAAAGAAATATGTTATTGAAAAACTACCAATACTCCCTACTGGATTGCATTATACACATATAAGTCTCATTGAATCAAACATGGGAGTTGATAATTCTTCAATATTAACCAAGTGGCATGATCGATTAGGACATCCTGGTTCAACAATGATACGAAAAATTATAGAAAATACACATGGTCATCCGTTGAAAGACCAGAAGATCTTTCAGAATAATAAGTTTCAATGTAAAGCATGAACTCTTGGAAAACCTATTATAAGATCATCACCAGCCAGAAGCCAAACTGAATCACTTAAGCTTCTTGAACGTATTCAGAGTCATATTTGTGGACCAATTCATCCACCATGTGGACCATTCAGATACTTTATGGTATTGATTGATGCCTCCAGCAGATGGTCACATGTATGTTTATTCTCAACTCGAAATGTTGCATTTGCAAGATTACTTGCTCAATTAATAAAATTGAGGAATCAATTTCCCGATTATACAATCAAGAAAATTAGACTTGATAATGCTGGTGAATTTACTTCCCAGAATTTCAATGATTATTGTATGTCTATGGGAATCATTGTTGAGCATCCTGTTGCTCATGTACATACACAGAATGGATTAGCTGAATCATTGATTAAACGTCTGCAAATGATTGCTAGAACAATGATTATGAAAACAAAGCTCCCTATTTCTATATGGGGACATGCAATTTTACATGCCGCTGCATTAATTCGCATCAGACCAAGTGCATATCATAAATACTCCCCATTGCAGCTTGCATTTGGTAAAGAACGAGACATTTCTCATCTGAGAACTTTTGGATGTATGGTGTATGTGCCTATTGCACCACCTCACCGAAAGAAAATGGGACCTCAAAGAAAGATTGGTATTTATATCGGTTATGATAGTCCATCAATCATTCGATATCTTGAACCTCAGACATGCGACGTGTTCACAACACGTTTTGCTGATTGTCATTTTAATGAAGAAATCTTCCCAATGTTAGGGAGAGACAAGAAACATACCGAAAAAGAAATTACATGGTATGTATCATCATTGTTACATCTGGATCCAAGAACACAACAATGTGAAAAAGATGTACAGCAAATTGTGCACTTGCAAAGAATAGCAAGTCAAATACCAGATGCATTTACAGATACAAAATGGGTAACTAAATCATATATACATGCTGTAAATGCTCCTGCTCGAATTGAAATTCCAAATATACAAAGTGAACAAAGTCATGATGTCGTAAAACGCCTGAAGCGTGGAAGGCCAGTCGGTTCCAAGGATAAAAATCCTCGAAAAAGAAAATTCATAGAGAAACACAATGATCACAAAATAGAGAATGTTGTTCCTGAAGAAACACATGATGATGAAAATGTTCTGTCAGAACCACAAACTGACGAGAATCATGAAATCTCTATTAATTATATTAATACTGGAAAAATATGAAACCGAAAAGATATAGAAGAAATTGATGATATATTTTCTTATAATGTGGCAATCGACATCATAAATGATAATGAAGATCATGAACCAAAATCTTTTGGTGAATGTAAGAATAGGCAGGATTGGATAAAATGGAAAGATGTCATCCAGGTTGAATTGGATTCACTAAATAATCGTAATGTTTTTGGACCTATAGTCCTTACACCTGAAGGTGTAAAACCTGTTGGATACAAATGAGTTTTTATTCGAAAGCGAAATGAGAAAAATGAAATAGTAAGATATAAAGCTCCACTTGATGCACAAAGTTTTTCTCAAAGGCCTGGAATTGATTATGAAGAAACGTATTCTCCCGTGATGGATGCAATTACGTTTCGGTATTTGATTAGCTTGGCAGTATCTGAAAATTTAGAAATGCGTCTTATGGATGTTGTTACAGCTTACTTATATGGATCACTTGTTAGTAATATATATATGAAAATCCCTGAAGGATTTAAGATGCCTGAAGTACAAAGTTCAAAACCCAGATAATGTAATTCTGTGAAATTACAAAGATCATTATATGGGTTAAAGCAATCTGGCCGAATGTGGTATAATCGGCTAAGTGATCACTTGATGAAAAAAGGATATGTAAATAATTCAATATGCCCTTGTGTTTTCATTAAGAAAACAACATCCGGATGCGTAATTATTGTTGTATATGTTGATGATTTAAACATCATTGGAACGAATAAGGAAATTCAAGAAGTTGTTTCATACTTAAAGGAAGAATTTGAAATGAAGGATCTTGGGAAAACCAAGTATTGTCTGAGTTTACAAATTGAACAAAAAGAATGTGGAATATTTGTTCACCAGAAAAATTATACAGAAAAGATCCTTAAACGTTTTAATATGGATAAATCAAATCCTTTAAGTACTCCAATGGTTGTTAGATCATTAAACATAGAAAAGGATCCATTTTCGTCCATGTGAAGATGATGAAGATATTCTTGGTCCAGAAGTACCATATTTAAGTGCTATCGGTGCCCTTATGTATCTTATAAATTGTGCAAGGCCTGATATATCTTTTGCCGTAAATTTATTGGCAAGATTTAGCACATATCCAACAAAGAGACACTGGAACGGAATTAAACATATATTCCGTTATCTACGAGGAACGACAGACTTGGGACTTTTTTATTCAAAAGATGCTAATCCAAGTATAATTGGTTATGCCGATGCCGGATACTTATCTGATCCACACAAGGCACGTTCCCAAACTGGATATGTATTTACTCGTGGAGACACTGCAATTTCTTGACGTTCACAGAAACAAACGCTCGTGACAACTTCATCAAATCATGCCGAGATTAATACACTACATGAAGCAAGCCGTAAATGTGTGTGGTTAAAATCAATGACCCAACATATCCAAATCTCATGCGGATTATCATTCGACGAGAAGCCTGTGATACTATATGAAGATAATGCTGTATGTGTTGCTCAAATGAAAGAAAGATACATAAAAAACGACAGAACTAAACATATTCCTCATAAGTTCTTCGCATTCACCAAGGAGCTTGAGAAGAATAAATGTATTGATGTTCGTCACATTCAATCAAGTGAAAACTCATCAGATCTTTTCACAAAGGCACTTCCTACGACAATATTCAGAAAGCACATATATAATATTGGGATGCGCAATCTACGAAATTTGTGAAGAATTGTTCGTGTCAACATGAGGGGGAGTTTACGTGACTGCACTCTTTTTCCCTTACTATGGTTTTTATCCCAGTGGGTTTTTCCTAGTAAGGTTTTTAACGAGGCAGTATAAAAACACGTAATGAAGACAATCATTATGATCATCATCACAAAGGAGAGTGTTGAAAAATAATATTTAAAATGTGTGTATTGAATATTTGAATGTTGAAAATTAGGTAAAATTAGGTGTTGAATATTGAAATTTGTGTGTGATGATGAAGGTAATGATTTAATTTATTTTTGGATTATTTGTAAAAATTTTCTATAAATAGATCTTTCATTTGTGAAGAAAATCACAATTGAGTTGAGAGAAAAATATTATAAAGTGTGTAGTGTGATAATTTTAAGAGTTTGAGATTTTTACTTTTTACCGTAAATTTTTACTTTTTCACAACAACTACTAATTATTTATCATGATTTTTTTTCTAAAAAAATATTTGGAGATGGAGGTTCTACGTGGATCTATGCTAGTTTTCGATTCGACACAAGCGATTATTTTATTATATTAAAATAATGTTTGTAAAAATTTATTTCAAGTGTTTTCAAACTTTTGATTTGATCAATATATAAAGATTGTTTTTTGAGCTTCTAAGTTATTGGAGTGTTTATAAACGGTGAAAATATATTTGGTGAAATCGTGAAAAGAAAATTTTGGATCATTATTTTTTTAAAAGATTTGTTGGAACATTTTATGTTCGCAATCTTGATTTTGATGTTAACAAAACTTGTTATTGTGTTTCTAATATAAATACTCAAATGTGAAATTATTAACACAAGAAGCAAACTGAAACTGAATTCTGCACAAACTGAATTTCTGGCGAGTTTCGGTGTTTTTATGATATATCTCATCTGGATGATTCAAATGACAATCCGCCAACTAGATTGATCAGAAAACTCAATTTGAAATAATTCGTATTTCACGTCAGTTGAGAAAAATCGGATGTTATCAAGGTCTAACTGATCGGTGAATTATCGAACTGATTGCACGAAAACAGCAATCAGTTGAGTATGAGCAGTTGCGATATTTTGGTCATATCTCTCAGCTCAGTTATTGAATTGAAGCGATTCAATATGCGTTGGAAAGATAAGACGATGATTTACAAATCATTTTCAGAAGTCAAAGTTTAAATCGAAGCTTAAAATGATGATAAATGACTGAAACTATTGGTTGTGCACAAACTGAAATCAGCTACAGCTGAAACCGAACCAACTGAACTGAACCGGATCAACTGAAACTGAACCAGACCAACTGAACTAAACCAGACCAGTTGAACTGCTACCAATTGACCGTTGCAATTTCAAAAACAGTACAGAAACTTTCCAATTGGTCATATTCTTGTATCTAACATATATATCATTATTGGAGCCTATAAATACAACATCTTGAAGATCAAACAAGGGCTTTTGAAGATGATTCAAAGCATGGACAATTAGCATGAAGAAATCAGCTAGTTGAGAGCACAAGCCATTGTGTGAGGATACATTTGAGAAATACAATGTAAATGATAAATTCCTTACACACAATCACTCACACATATACAAGAGAGTTGAACTTTAAATATTAGTTGAGTGAGTCTTCACACAATGACATAAAACAATGTGTTTGTAGTCTTTGCATATGAGACATTAAATAATATGCTAATTGCGAGGTGCTGCCTGCAATTAGGGGTGGGTACGGTACGGTATACTGTACCGAACTATGGTACCGTATACCGTATCGTAAATATCGATATGGAATTTTTCCATACCGATACTGATACCGGAAATTCGGTATACCACATATTCGGTATACCGAATTTTCGATATGAAAAAGTTCATGCCGGATACCGTACTGACACCGAAAATTTTGTCGGTATACCGAAAAAATGTCGGTATACCGAAAATATTATCGGTATACCGAACTTAAATTTTAAAAATAAAAAATAAAAAATTATTTTCGGTATTTCACCGAAATACCAAAAAAAAATAATTACGTACCGATACCGATACCGAAAATTTACCGTACCGAAATTTTCGGTATATCGATTTTTTCGGTAATTTCGGTATTTCGGTATATTTTCCCAGCCCTACCTGCAATCTTGAGTGCTAGGAGTTCTAGTTGGGTGATGTCCTTCTGGACTTGGTTTGTACAAGGTGTTGTATAAATCAAAGTCTTCTAGTGAATCCTTCCCAAGGGGAAGAAGGGGTGACATAGGAGCATTTGAAGTCTCCGAACATCCATAAACAAGTTCGTGTCTATTTATTTATTACATTTATTTATCATTTTCATTGCTTTTAAAGATGCATTGTTGAAGTGCTTCAAATACCAAAATATTGCATACCAAGTGTTTAATACAATACTTCAACCAAAATATTTTTACTCATTCAACTTACATATATTTTAAATGGTTTACAAAATGTTTAATTGGTTTCTATGAAGGATTATTTCGAGTGTCTTATGCTTGATTTGAAAACCAAACTCGATTTAATTCATCGACGTTCAATATTTCAAGAACCGAACTATTGTAGCTTAACGATGATCCCTTTAATCGATCCTGTCAAGATTTTATATTAATTTTAATATTCTAAAAGACAAATATTTTTCAATAAATTTCAATATAACTCAACGAGAGACATGAATCTCAAAATATGCCTAAAAAATATTTATTTGTATGTGTTAAAAATAAAAATAAAAATTTACGGTAAAATAAATTCTCAAACTTACAAAATATATTAAACTACACATTTTATAAAATTTACTCCACTCAATTGTGTATCTTCTTCAAAAATTGAGACACCTATTTATATAATTTTTTTGAAAATAATCCAAAAATAATTACATTATTACATACATAATCATACACTAATTTTCAATATTTCCAACTCTTATTTTCAACAATCCCCCTTGAGATGATGATCAATATACAATAATTGTCTTCATTACTTGTTTTTATATTGCCTCGTTAAAAAATTTACTAAGAAAAACTCGTTGGGATAAAAACCATAATAAAGAAAAAAAGTGCAGTCATATAAACTCTCCCTCATGTTAACACGAACGATTCTTCACAAATTTCGTAGATTACGCATCTCAATGTTATATATATATGCTTTCTGAATATTGTCGTAGGAAGTGTCTTTATGAAGAGATCTGATGAGTTTTCACTCGATTGAATGTAACGAATATCAATATTTTTATGCTTCTCAAGCCCTTTGGTGAATGCGAATAACTTAGGAGGAATATGTTTAATTATGTCGCTTTTTATTTATCCTTCTTTCATTTGAGTAACACGTGCATCATTATCTTCTTATAGTGTCACAGGTTTCTTGTCGAATAATAATCCGCATGAGTTTTAGATATGTTGGGTCATTGATTTTAGCCACACACATTCAAGACTTGCTTCATGTAGTGCAATAATATCGGCGTGATTTGATGAAATACATATCCAGTTTAAATAAATAAATAAATAAATAAATATAAAAATATAAATATATATATATATTTAATTACTACATAACAATATAAAAATATATAAACAATGAAATAATAACATCACTTTATTATAATGAGGTGTCATAGAGTCCTTTTATATAATAACATGATATTATATATTATATATATACACAATAAAAATAAATAAACAGTAACACAATAAAAATATATAAACAATATAATAATATAATCACATCACGTTATTATAATGAGGTATCATTGATTCTTTTTATATAATAACATAATATTATATATTAAATATATACACAATAAAAATAAATAAACATTAACATAATAAAAATATATAAACAATGTAATACTATAATCACATAATGTTATTATAATGAGATGTGATAGACTCGTTTTATATATACATGATATTATATGTTAAATATATACGAAATAAAAAATAAATAAACAGTAAGATAAATTTTCTTACCTTTGAATATTGTTACTTTTTTATTGTGTTTTGGAGCTTGAAAAAATATAGAGAACTTTAGAGTTTCGTGCTGATAACGTGTTAAAAAAATTTTCTCAAACTCACAAAATATATTAAACTACACACTTTATAAAATTTTATCCACTCAATTGTATATTTTCTTCACAAATTGAGAGACCTGTTTATAGAATCTCTTTGAAAATAATCCAAAAATAATTACATAATTAAATACATCATTAGACAATAATTTTCAATATTTCTAACTCTTATTTTCAACAGTATGACTTTTTAAAATTATTTTCTTTTATAATTATATCATATTAAACATATCAACATCTTTAACCGCGTTATTAACGTTTTAAATTTCTATTTTTTGAAATAAGATCTTCTAGTTTATAAGCATCTAAAGTTTATTATTTACTCTTTAAAATAAATTTAGTCAAATAACTTTTTTCGAAAATAAAATACTTTATTGATCTCAATTTTAAAGTAGTTATAGAAAAAAAAAATTAAATTATTTTTTGAGCGAGAAGTTGAAATAAATGGCCAAAGTCATCTAGCTTGTTGAGCACTTTTTTCTAAACAGATATAATAATAATAATAATAACAACAACAATATAATATTAATTTTTCTTTGGTTTGTCATTATGTGAGTAATCGTCCCTTGTTACTACTAATCAACCAAAATTGTTTTCCTCTTTTCAAAATTGCTTCTTGTCCAAATACAAAGAGTTTTAACCCAACTTATGATCTTAAAATAATAAAATATATATTTTTCCAGAAAAGAATTCGGAAATGCAATCCGATGTCTGAAAAGGGTCGAACGAGTTGTATTTGAAGTCTAATTGTAGCATTGTTAGATGAATATGCAGAAAAGAAAGTTCAATTTTAACTGATGATTTTTGTTTTAATGAACTATTTCAAAATTTATTTAATCTCAAATAACAAAAGCAAAAAATACAGTTTATCAATGAATATTAATAAAAAAATCCATATTGAATCATTTACAATTGACACATTATTCATTAATATAATTTCAATAAGTAATTTTGAATGGATTCATCACAAGAGATATAAGGCGATTTATATAGAAATTTCGAGGAAATCGAAGAGTAAGAAAGTTACACAAAAGAGTTTAGAACTAGTCGAATGGAGTAGATAATTTTTTTGTTATGTCAGTTAGATATAGAAAACTTCTCCTCAAGATAGTATCGAGCGCTTGTCATTTTATCAAAAGCTGTAGTTAATGGTAATTGTCCAACTTAAATCTTTTAAGTTGTATAAACGTTTCGATTGTAAAAATTATTGCACCAAACAATTTCCGTACAAATCTGAGTTTGCATTATGTTTTATTTTGATTTTTTTAATAACGTAAAATTAATTTTTAAAAATTCAAAATAAATCATAAAATAATTTAAAATTTTATATGCATTCAAAAGCATTTCATACCTCCCCCTCCCCCCCCTTTTTTTTTTTTTTTTTTAAAAAAAACTCTTTTTTATATATGTATGTTAAAAATGTATATTAAAAACAGAAAATATTTACCAGAATGAACTTTGTTGGACCATAAATTTTAAATCTAGCCTTTTAGTTTTTAATATGTGTTCAAAAATTTTAATTTTTTTCCCAAGTTCGGTTTGAATCAAGACTTGAAATATGCGATCATATTCACGAGCTGCTTGAAATATATTTATTCAATACATAATTATATAACATTAATAGTGACGAAAAAAATATTGTAAGTTTGAGTGTGAGTTGAAAAAAGTTGGAATATGTTTGAATCCAACTCACCGGCTTGAATAACACATGTAGCCACTCGGTTTGTTTAGCCCGGTTGTCGGCTTGTCGCCCCCGTTTTCAGTTTAATACCCGATCAATTGAAAATCAATGCCCCATTTGTCCGACGATACATCAAGCAAACTATAAAAACGCAGTTGGAGGGAAAATTGCATTCTTACACGATATATAGCTTTCTTTCTTCGACGTCATTTTTTATTTCATTCTTATTTATGCTTCTCTTCATTCTTGAATTCATATGTTTCCTCATAAAATGAAGGCATTTCTCATATATTCTTGAAGTTGTAATGAAAATAGATGTAATATGGGCTGTTCTTCAGGTTCCTCCTTTTCTTTTCAGAGTAAAATTTGCAAAAAACGGCAGAAATCGGAGTTTCCAGTGATATGTCTCAAGAAACCCAGAAAAAATACAGTCAAGAAAGCAGTTTTGTGTATTAAAACCTTCGATCTTCCTTTAATTTCGAGATCAACGGGTCAAATCTGTGAATCCATTTGTCTTGAATCCTATAAACCCTACACGGTAGGCCGCAAATATAAGTTTTGCGATTTTGTTATTATTGATAGTAGGATTAGTAAAAGACATTGCCAACTATTGTTTGATTCTTTGAATAATAGGATTTATTTATCCGATGGAGTGATTGTTGAGTTTAGTGAATATAGTGATTCTTTCTGTAGCAACAGAACTAGGGGTTCGCTAAATGGCGTTTGTGTAAATGGGATTCGGACTAGTGGATTTGTTGCATTGAAGGTTGGGGATGAGGTTAGGCTTGTTTGTGGGAAAGAAGAGCATGGGGATGGAATTGGATTTATGGTAGAAAAGATTGTTTTTATGGAGGAAGTTGATTATAGAAGTTCAACTGAATTGAATTCTTGCCTAAATTCTGGACATGCTAATTTTAGACTGGAACGCGACAGAGCAATTGATAAGACAAGAGTGCTTTTAAGTTGGTGTAAAGATATATTGGGTAGTGATGACCCAATATCTTACATTAGAAAATGTATCATTCTTGATCAAAACAACAGGATTAGTTTTGCTTTTGTACACGGCAGTAAGAAGTGTTTTGGGTTTTTGCCGAATAGTAGTTTTGATAGACAACTTCAAATTGGACGTGGTAATAGGAAAAGAGTGTACTCTAGGGAGACTGGAGCTGTTGCAAAAGGCTGCAATTTAAGCTGGGACGAGATCATAGATGTCTCGGAGGTAAACTCTGAGTTGAAATGTGCTAATGTTTTCAATAGTGCTAATGCTAACACTACAAGGAAACTTGATTATGGTGGCATTCATCTTGAAGATGGCATTTCCAAAAGTGATGGATCTGCCAGTTTGTCTTATGGAAAGCTGGATATTACTCAATGTAAAGAAGTGTTGGAGGATAATGATTGTGGTAGATTTATTATACCGCCGGGAAAGAAGTTTTATTTAAACAGGCTTCGGTTTGAGGGACAAGACCAGGAGGAGGTGGATGATGTTGTTTCATTGCCAGAGCTCTTTCACCCAATTAAAAACCTCGTCCGAGTTTTTATAGCGACGTTTACCAGTGATATACCATGGTAAATACATGAAAACCTGTCATTTTGACTTTTTTTCTTTGCTTTATCCTGATGCATGGATCATGATTATGACTGTGAAGCATGTTGTATGCAGGTTTATATCCTGTTGCAAGATTCCTCCTCATCTACCAGTGACAATTGCTTGTCACAGTGCTGAAAAGTGTTGGAGTTTGGACCCCGATGAAAGAACTTCAGTTCCGTATTCAGATTTTCCTAACCTAACTGTGGTGTAAGTAATGCGTCAGGGCACTTTCAATCATTGTAAAGGCATGTAATTGGATTAAGGATATCAACATGAACTTTTTGTTATATGAGATTAACTAACCGTTCCTCGATCAGGTATCCTCCATTTCCTGAAGCAATAGCTTTCAGTAAAGACCGAAAGAAATCGGGCATTGCTTGCCATCATCCAAAATTGATGGTTTTGCAAAGAGAAGATAGCATGCGTGTTGTCATCACATCTGCAAATTTGGTGGCGAAACAGGTTCTTGTTGAGAGAAGTGCTTTTTGTATGTGGTTGTTGACTTTAAGAAGCTTAATGATTCTGGAAAAGATATTGTTATTTGAAGGGAACTTGCAACTTGAGTATGTTTATGAATGTAATTGCACGTGTCCTTAAATGCAAAATATGAAGGAACAATGAAAAACAAAAAATTTTGTATTCTAGGTTGTTTGCTCTGACCAAAGTGAGAGAAACTAATCCTTTCCTCATGCAAAATCGTTTTGGGCCTTTTAATGTTTCACTGAAGAAAATGTTTTCAATTTATTGTTTAAAGTGATTTGATTTAATAAGACTTGTTTTTTCTATATCTGAAATATTGCAGTGGCTTGATGTAACCAATACAGTCTGGTGGCAAGATTTTCCACGACTCATTATTCCTGATCACGTATCTCTTTTCACCCAATTGTCAATTCGAGAAGTAAATATCGACTTAAAGGGCGATTTTGCTGCTCAGTTGGCTGGATTTGTGGCATCGCTAGTTGTTGATATTCCTAGTCAGGCATACTGGATCTTGGAGTTAATCAAATATGACTTCAAAGGAGCAGTTGGTTATTTGGTAGCTTCTGCGCCAGGAATTCATTCACATAAAAGGCCTCGAGTATCCAGGTCAAAACATCTCCTGGTGGTAGGTACCTCTTGTTGTCCCTTGATTAATATGTTCACATTATTTTATGGTTTAAGAGATATTTGATTTACTCTAAACAGATTTTGATTCTTTGACCTTTTATATGGGATACTTCATGCTTCCGTTATCATTCCCAAAGGCCAAAAGTTTTAAAGCTAGGATATCATTGCCTTATTAAAGTACCCAAGCATTATTTATGATGAATGTTTTAGTACATAGGCAAGCTTCCCACCTGAGGGTTTTACAAATAAATTTTTTAGCAGTCATGTAGCATAATTTTGTTAGTGTGTGATCTCAATATGCTAAGCTTTAACTCTTCCCATGACAATGTGAGTTATAATTTGACATCATAATCTATTATTGGCTTCTTGATGAATTAAACATCTGGTGCCTCTCTATATAAGGGCGACAATTGCAAAACAGAGTCTGGTGGTGCAAAACTATTGACTTCTGTGGAAGCATCCGTGGTTGGTATGAGCTACATATATCATGCGTCAGCTGATTCTAATGGGGCGCGGTTGAGGAAACTGGCTTCTTTTCTCAGTAAATGTGATGAGAATCTGGATGGAATGTCAGAGATTGTCTTAAAGAGAGATATCAATATACCAGCTGATAGGAATGCTGTGAGTGTTTTTATTCCTAACCCAGAAGACTCTTCCCTGGGAGGTAAATTTGTGCTTACTCAAGTTGCCACAGAGTTTGCTTTCACTTTCATGAGTTTTAGATACAGCTGATGGCCTGATGCTGCATTGGTCATGATGAAAAATAGTTTTGCTTGTTAAACTTCCTCAAATTGTTATGTTTTTTCATAATTCATAAATTAAGGTTTAGTAACTTCAAATTAATGTAGCAAATGCATAGTAAATTATTTTTAGAAGACTGAAATTACTTAAACGTCAATCAGCCAGCCTGGTTTTATTGAACTCACTTTGGTTCACAGTTCAGACAAATGTCCAGGCAATTGCTTTTACGTCGAACACATGAATTACAAATCAACCAAATTGGAAACACTTAGTTAGATCAATATCTCTGGGTTTCTAGTTGAAGCTACCTTGTTTGCTAGTTTCAGTAGCTGTTTGACTTGACTACATAAAGTTGTGATCTGTTTTTTTGTTGCTTTAGATATCATTCAACTTGGATTTCTACCAAGGAACATCGCAAAATGGGTTTCTCCACTATCGGATAATGATCTTTTTGCATTTTCTGCCTATATCAATCCAAAGGAAGTCCTTTCAACAGTGTTAGAGGGAATCGACAACAAAGTAAAATTGATACTTTATGTGTATGCGGTATGGCTTAGAAGTTCGAATTGAGCTTTTAATTATTTTAATTTTAGGGTATTTGTTGTTCTATTGAGGTACGTAGCAGACTGCGGGTCTTTGGTAGTCCTGTATCAATCTATGATTTTACCTTTGCAGGGCCCTTCTTTTATTGATATGTCAGATGATATGCTACTTGAATATGCTTCTGCAATATGCTCACTGATTGCTTTGAGTCAGAGATTTACAGGCCTCTGGCGCCTTAAGGAGGTAAGCCTCTGTAATTGTTAAGTTAATCTTCAGGAATGTTTTACGTTGTTTTAATCTTCCATCTTATTTCTTAGTGTTGATGTTCAAATAGTTAGATAGATCAATATTTGTATTCAAAGCTTACTTGATTAGGACTTAGGAGAAGACTCCTTGTTAATCGAACAAGGAAGATATAACTCTATAAATAAGTGTCTTGTACTCTTTACTTCTAAGCCTAACAAATAAATCTGCTCTTCTTAGCCTATGTTTTTCCCTCTTTAACTACATGGTATCAGAGCACGTAATCGGTCCATAACTAAATACGGTGTGGCCTCAACGCTAGACCGCTGCCCCCTTCTTCCACCATCCTGTCCGACAGTACATCTATTCCCATCACAAATCATAAACTCAATGGGCATAATTATCTACAATGGTCCCAATGGGTTATGATGTTTATTTGCGGCAAAGGCAAAGATGATTTTCTTTCCGGTATGGCTCGCTGACCGGACAAGGATGACAAGTCTTTCAAATCCTGGTGATCGGAGAATAACATGGTGATGTCCTGGCTGATCAACTCTAGGACAATGGAGATTGGAGAGAATTTTCTGCCTTATCACACGGCCAAGGACATCTAGGACGTTGCTCGAGACACTTATTCGTGTAAAAAGAACGAAGCGGAACTGTTCGAGATTGAGAGTCGCCTCCATGAATTGAAACAAGTCGATGGATCTGTCACCCACTATTTCTCGACACTTAACATATTCCGGAAGCAAATCGATTTGTTTGAAACACACACATGGAAGTGCCCAGATGATGGGAAAAATCATCGGGCTATTATTGAGAAGAAACGTATCTTTCAATTTTTATTGGGCCTTAATGACTGATTTGATGAAGTGCATGGGCATATTCTTGCCTCGAAGCCACTGCCTACACTACGTGTGGCATTTTCCAAGACCCGCCACGATGAAAGCCGGTGAAGATTGATGCTCGGTCCCTCCCTTACTGCCCCGCTGTTGGAGGGTTCTGCTCTGGCCTCACACCGCGCACCGCTGTCTGCGCCTCCCACTTCTGATCACTCTAATTCTCCGGCTGCGAATACTTCACAATCCTTGGATGCCTCTAGCAGCATGCGACATGGGCGACCTTGGTGCCCTAAGTGCAAGAAACCCACACATACCTTGGATACATGCTGGAAGATCCCCGGCAATCCCGCAAGTTGGAAGCCAGCTCATGATTGACGGGCAAATTCTGCTTCAGCAACTGACAGTTCACATGACCAGCAACCTTTTAGCAAAGACCAACTTGAGATGCTTCACAAACTGTGTAGCCAGGCTCTTCCAAACAACAACTCATCGATTATTGGCACTGGGAGTGCTGTCCACAAAGGTATGAGATGCTTCACAAACTGTGTAGCCAGGCGCTTCCAAACAACAACTCATCGATTATTGGCACTGGGAGTGCTGTCCACAAAGGTATTATCCCCTCTGCCTTTCTCTCACCGCCTGTTCTTTCCCATTTTTGGATAGTTGATTCAAGGGCATATGGAAATTTTGGGTGATTCAACTCCTACTGCCCATACGTGGCTTCCTACACCGTCAAAATTGCTAACGGGACTTGCTCCAAAGTACTGGGTTCGGGGACGATTAGTTTATCCAAGGACCTTTCATTACATTCTGTTTTATTTGTTCTAGATCTTGATTGTAGTTTCTTATTTGCCAGTTACCTGAATCGGGATCTTAACCGTGTCACTAAATTCGTGTATAACTCATGTATTTTTGAGGACTTGGCATCACGGAAGATGATTGGCAATACTGAATTCTGTGATGGGTAATGAGTTGTATTCTATGTAGCACGAATACTCTTAATTTTTTTTTTGAAGTATCAGACATGGATATGAATACGACATGCCGATCCGCGTGTCAGGTACGGAAAAATCTGTGTTTTTGACTTTTTGTAAGTTTGACCAGTCGTATATGTCTTGGATACGGCTAGGATACGCTATGGGCACGGCAGAGATACACTTGACAGAAAAAAACAATTGATTTTTTTTCTTTTTTNTAATTGTCGTATCCTAGCCGTATCATGTCTTATATTTTCAAAATTTGTCGTATCGCGGTATCCGTATCATATTTGATACCTGTATCCATGCAACATAGGCTATATCTCTTCCAAGCTTCGTCTTTCATCCACTTTTGGCCAGTGGCATCCTGTTCTTCCATCACTGATTCTTTAATTCACTCAAATAAAGATAGGGATATATTGTCATGGCATTACAGATTAGGACATCCAATATTTTTGTATTTTGAGAAGCTTTATCCTTTATTATTCCGTTATAAAAGTTCAAAGTGTTTTAATTGTGATGTGTATCCATTGTCTAAACATACCCATAACTCTTTCTCACCACAACCATATAAGCCATCGCATTTTTTTCCCTGATTCACAATGACATCTGGTGTGGGCCCCCAAATCGTAATATCATCATTAACTTATACTTGCAGTAGCGGAAGCGTGTACAATCCTTGATTTTATAAAAGATAAAAAAATATGAATTCAACGGAAAAGTCAAGGTCTTGTTAAGCCAACATTTTCATTCTCAATTTCCATCTTATTCGGAGTCCTGTAATCCTGTATCTAGAATTTACAATAAATAGAAAGAAATAGAGGTTAAAGTCTTTGGGGATTTAGTAAGGAAATAAACTAGGCTTATATACCGTTAACAAATCAAACGATAATATATCAGTGCAGTATTTCAATATGAGATGACATATATCAGTAGTAATATATCATCACAAAATATTTTGTCAAGTGAAATGCAGTGACTGTTTAGGACTCTGAAGTGAATATCGTGGGCTAAAGAGATGATTCTTACCAATATTCGGTGTGACATTTTTCTCCACATACTCAAGTAGAATCCATACAATCGATCATTTACGAGCCAATGTGAACTCATATTTACGGACCGAAGTCACATTGTTCAGATAAATTATATACCAGGTTATAAACACGTTCGTTGGACTCACATTCCTGGCTGAAGCCACGTGGTCCAGTAGATTAGGAATCCGGTACATAGAGCGTTATCTAGGGATCCAATCATTCAATCAGTAATAGCCGATCGATAACAATTTAGGAATGAGTAAATCAATATGAACTATAATATGACCAATAAAACGAGAAATTCACAATATGATGCAATATATATGAATAAATTGGCAGTGATGAAACTTTACGGTAAATTCCAGGCCAAATGCCCAAAGGGTCATAATTAAAGAAAAACCGGCGATAAACCTGACCGTTGAAACCTCACGGTAGGAAAAAAAAAACTCACTTTGGTATCTTACGATTTCGTCTTGTTGATGAGCTCAAGCCAAGATAATTTCTTATAATTATAATTCAAGTAATTTTAGACTGGGTAGAATCAGGAGCAGGTTCTGGAATCTTTAAAAATCATTTTTGTACGAAACTTATTCCGGGTAGTTTCGATTAACATTTTAAAAATTCATAACAATTAAAATACATGCCCAAAAATCATCAAACTTTCTAGAAATGCCTAAAAATAGTGCAGAATTGTTCGGAAGTTGGAAAATTCATGAAACAGTCGGCAGGTGTACCACACGTGCCTCCTCGCCGGCGTGTGACCGAGCTCCGGCCGCCACGAGCTGTTGGAAATTTTACAGGAGATACGTCTTGTAATTTCCTACAACTATTGTGTAGAAACTATTTTGAAATTCCAAACCGAATGCATCCAGAGTTTGAAAAACTAAGTGATGCTCTTTTGGGTCGACCAAAAACAGTACTTTTGGCGACTGTGAGGATGATCGGCTGTCGTATATATAAACTAAGAAACATTTTGAATACTTTTTATTTTAAAATCGAAGTGAAAATCGTTCAAGAAGAATTGGTAAATCGAGCTTGAAGTGACTACCTAAAACATAAGTTTTTGGAATTTTCCAGAAACCGTTCTTCATGATTCTTTATTTTTTAGGCAAAATCGGTTGCTGGTATTGATACACCTCATATAATTTGGTTCTGGGAGGGAAAAGATTGTTGTGTAAACTCTGTAGCATAGATACTCCTATTTTTTTCCTGAAGTATCAGACACAGATATGGATACAACATGCCGATACGCCTATCGGATACGACAAAATTCGTATCCTTGACTTTCTGTAGGTTTGACCAGTTGGATGCATAGTTGTCAAGGGCGCAAGGCGCACCGAGGCGCAAACGGGCTCTGGAGCCTGAGGCGCAAGGCGAGGCGCGCGCCTTACCGAAGCAAGGCGCACATTATTTATTTTTTAAAAAAATATATTTATCTTAGAATAATATATTAATATATTAAAATATGAAATAATTAAGTTACGACGTAACACAAAACAACAAATAATTAATAAGTTCATTATAATAAGTAACATGATTAAAATTCTTCAATCATCCAAATCAAGTTCATCTTCTTCCATCGAATCATCAGAGTCCCTAGAACTGATACCTGAGCTTTCTTCAATAAATGGTTCTTGGCCTTTCTCTTATTCACGCTGTCACGTTGGCTTCTGTAATTCTGTTGCAGTCTGCACACTTCTGCTCTTGTCGCCTCATGATATTTAATTTGTTAACTGGGCTGCTAGGGTTTGAGGTTGGGTTGGGCCTTTTACATTTTAAGTTAATATTAAAAAAAAAAAAAAGAGAAGTTGCATTTTCTCTGTCACTGAATTTAAAAAAAAAAAACAATCTCAGGCGTGCCTAAGGCGCGCCCGAGAGCCCTTCCAAGGCGAGCCGAGGCGCGCGCTTGGGCTCGCCTTTGTAAATCGTTGCGCCTGGGATTTCCCGAGGCGCAATGCCCGCGCCTGGTAGCGCCTCTAGCCTCAAGGCGAGAGGCGCTCGCCTTTGACAACTATGGTTGGATGCATCTTGGACACATCTAGGATACGACATGGACACGACTGAGATATGTTTCGGCAAAATTGTCTTCTTAAATCACTCATGTGAAGTTGTACATTGTATATATTTAAATAAATAAATATATATATATATAAATATATCTGCAATATACTTATATAAATATATATATTTCTACAAATTTTAATTTTTAATACTAAATTTATATATATATATTTATATATTTTTTAATAATTGCCGTGTCTTAGCCGTATCTTGTCTTATATTTCAAAATTTTCCGTGTCATCGTATCCGTATCACATTCAATACTCTACACGACTACACATACTCGTATCCATGCAACATAGTGTATAAAATATTTGGGGATTTTTGAATATGTTTTGGTATTTTTCAGCTTATTTTTCTCTATTTGTGCCCCGTTTCTCTACTAATTTCTTCCCCAATTTTTCTTCTCTAAAACCCACGAATTTCAAGGAAAATTTTCTAATATGAAAAAGCCTCAAAATGGATGTATTTATAGTAGGAAAGGAGCCATCAAACTTAGATACTTGTCTTGGCTTATTTTGTCAAGTTTTGACACTTGTTTGCCCAAACTCGACATCTACCATGCTTATTAAAATTAAATCAAATTCCATTATTTTATTTATTATTTATGGTTATTTTTNAAATTCATATAATTAAATTATTGTTATTATTAGAAGCATTTTTATTTTTTCATTACTAACATTTTAAAAATTAAGTAGATCAATGTATAAGCAAATTATTTATGTATGTCAACTTTTTTTAGACTATATAATTTTATTTATTTATTATTATTAGTATTATTATTACATTCAATTTATTAAATTTTGATTAAACACCTCAAAATTTTTGGGTTGTTACATCTGGGATCCTTCCAATATAAAAATGTTACGGGTTCTCGTTGGTTTCTGCTCCTTGTTAATGATCATACACGAGTCTCGTGAATTTTCTTAATGAAGGATAAATCTGAAACCTGCTACTTGTTTCAACGATTCAATCTCATGATCCAAACTCAGTTTTCGTTCCACATCCAAGTTTTAAAATCTGATCATGCCGGAAACTACTTTAACTCTGTTATGGGAACTTACCTCCAAAGTCAGGGCATAGTCCAACAAAGGTCTTGCTTCGATACACCCCAGCAGAATGGTGTCGCCGAGCGTAAGAATCGTCACTTACTTGAGGTGGCCGGATCCTTAATTTTCACACGCATTGGCCCCGAGAATTTTTGGGGTGATGCTGTCCTCTCTGCTACCTAAGAATCGTCACTTACTTCCTTACTTTTCACACACATTGGCCCTGAGCATTTTTGGGGTGATGTTGTCCTCTTTGCTACCTAAGAATCGTCACTTACTTGAGGTGGCCCGATCCTTACTTTTCACAAACCTTGGCCCCGAGCATTTTTGGGGTGATGTCCTCCCCTCTGCTAACTACTTGATCAACTGAATACCCTCTTGTGTCCTCTAGTATAAGAATCCCATTCAATCCCTCCAGGCATGTTTCCCTCCTTCACATCTATTTCATCACATTCCTCTCAAAATTTTTGGTTGTTTGGTGTTTGTTCACATTCACCAACATCACCGCGGTAAACTTGATCCCCGTGCTATCAAGTGCATTTTCCTTGGTTATCCCGCTAATCAAATGGGGGATATAAGTGCTACTCTCCCATCATCGAGAAATTCTACTCTTCCGTGGATGTCACTTACCTTGAACATGTGCCATTCTATCCCAATTCTTCGATTTAGGGCGAGCCAGCACTACGAGAATTTCATCCCTGGGAACTCTAACATCTACCTTACCACACTGGAACCCACTGTCACCTTCGATGCTAGTACACCCCATGTCACCAAATCACCAAACCGGCCAGTACAGGTCTATTCAAGGAAGAAACACCACCAGAAAGATGCCCAACAACACCCCGAACAGATTCAGCAGAGCCTTGGCTCGATCTCTGAGACAATGCCCAGGGACTATACACAGTTATGCCTAATTTAAATTATGATATGATGATTCCCCAGTGATTGAACATGATGATGAACAACATATTGCATTAAGGAAAGACGTTTGATCATGTACACAACACCCTACATGCAACTTTGTTTCTCTTGAAAAATTATCACATGCATGTCAAACATTTGTATCCAGACTAGTTCGAGTTCAGATTCCATAAACCATAGAAGTTGTTCTCCAGGATCCTGAAATGAAAACTGCTGCATTTGAAGAAATACGGGCCCTTGAAGAATAATATTTGGATTCTTACAGAACTCCCTCATGGAAAACAAACTGTTGGATGTAAATGGATCTTCTCAGTAAAGCAAAAAGTTGATGGTAGTATCGACCAATTTCGATTGGTAACAAAGGGATACAGTCATACGGCATTTACTATCAAGAAATTTTCACCCATATGGCTAGACATAATACCATCCGAGTCATTCTTTCGATTGTCGCAAACTTGGATTGGCAGTTATATCAACTTGATGTTAAAAAAGCCTTCCTCAATGACGACCTTGAGGAAGAGATTTGCATGGAAATCCCACCTGGTTTTGAGACTGCATTGACACCCAATAAAGTATCTTGGTTGAGGAAATCATTGTATGGCCTAACACAATCGCCTCCGGCATGGTTCCATCATTTCTTAACAGTTCTGAAAAAAAATGGGTACACGTAGGGGCAATCTGATGACACATTATTTAGCAAACACTCTGGAGAAGGGAATATCTCAGTCCTCATTTTGTATGTCGACGATATTGTTCTGACTGGAAATCACACTGAGGAAATGACATGGGTAAAAGCCTTATTCTCGAGAGAATTTGAAATGAAAGACCTCATTGAACTCAAAGATTTTCTTTAAATGGAAGTGGCAAGGTCGTCTTTTGGGATTTCCATTTTTCAAAGGAAATGTGTGCTCGATCTCCTAAAGGAAACCGGAATGTTGGGATGCAAATCGGTAGAAACTCCGATGGATGCAAATGTTAAGCTTCAAGTCGACAGTGACCTCGCAATGGTTGACAAAGGAAAATATCAAAGGTTAGTAGGAAAACTAATCAATCTCGCGCATACACGTCCTGACATTGGGTTTGCCGTCACCGTCATCAGCTAGTTCATGAATAAACCTGCAAAAGACCACATGGATGTTGTATACTGAATTCTAAGATACGTCAAAAGAAATCCAGGCAAAGGACTTTTCTTCAAAAGATCCTCAACACAAGCCATTATAGTGTATAGTGATGCCGATTGGGCTGGATCTCACGGTGGTAAGTGGTCTACATTAGGGAATTGTACATTTGTGTGGGGGAATCTGGTAACTAGGAAAAGTAGGAACCAACGTGGTTGCACGAAGCAGTGTACAAGCTGAATATCGAGCTCTATCGCAAGGAATGTGCGAATGAATGTGGGTGAAAGACTACTCGTTGAATTAAAGCTTGAGGACGGATGACCTGAAGAATTAAGATGCGACAATCAAGCTCCTATAAGCATAACCAAGAATCAAGTGCACCACGATCGCACAAAACACATTGAAGTGGATCAACATTTTATAAATGAAAAGACTGGGAATAAAGTCATTGATATCAGCTACGTCCCCACTCGCATGCAAACAACAGATATATTGACCAAGACACTTCACATATCGAGCTTCGAAGACTTATGTTCTAAGTTGAACATGATCAACATCTATGACCCAACTTGAGGGGGAGAGTTGAAGTTCAAATAGTTGGATAGATCAATATTTGTATTCAAAGTTTACTTGATTAGGACTCTTGGAGAAGACCCCTTGTTCGATTGAACTAGGAAGATAAAACTCTAAAAATAAGTGCTTTGTATTCTTTACTTCTAACCCTAAAAAATAAACCTGCTCACCCTAAAAAATAAACCTGCTCTTCTCAGCCTATGTTTTTTTGTCTTTATCTATGTACTTCGAGATTAAATATAGCTGCAACTTGGAATACTGAAACTTATTATCCTAGAATGTGATTTCAGGATATCTTGTAATTAAGTGGAACTTGCTATTTATTGTGATTCTTCCTGCTCGAGAATCCTTGACCTGTTTTTAAAATGAAGAATGCTTCGCTAAGAGTTTACCACATCGCTTTATGCATTAGTTATCACTTATCACTTATCAGTAACTATTCTTCCTTATCGTGTGTCTGAGGCTAATTATAAAACCCTTGGTGACTAGATTTATCTAGTGGGTGGTGGGATTGTTTTATGGAGTCACATATATTGGACTCAAAAAATATATTAGGCCCAGAATGTCAAGTAAGAATCGGAGGAGGAAAAATAAATAGGAGAGAGTTGGTTAGGATAAGGTAGTTTTTACGCATTATTTTCTGCTTTGGTTAGTTAACTTAGTTTTATGCTATGGCAAGGAGAGGGAGTTTCTTCTCGTTGTAAAAGTATTTAATCCTTGGCTGTGTATTTCACTCTTTAGTTTCCATCTAAGTCGATCTATTTTCTCCTTTATCTTGTTAATTCGAATGGTTTGCGTTGTTTGAAAAACTGGTTCATAACAGATTGGCAACAGTGTCATTGAAGACGTAGCACATGACTAATTATGGCGGTGATATATTTCATTCAAAATAGAGCATGAGGGTTGGTAGTATAAATTCTTCTCACTCTGATTTTTCCATTACTTGTTTTACCCAGGTTTTGGATCAGTACAAGTGGCCTGAACATTTGGAGTCTGAATTAGTGTTTGGTAAGTGCAATATCAAAGTATTACCTTAGTTAAGATGAAATTTCTCAGTGTGTGGTTTTGTTTCCTGTTACTGCTTTGATCATGAAGGTTCGTCGTCAGTTGGATCTATAAATGCACAATTTCTGGCCGCATTTTCGGCTGCAGCAGGAAAGCGGTCAGTGCCATTTTCCGACTCAGAGGAATCTGATCCAGATGTAAGATAAATGAGCGTAAATTGTTGCAGTGCTTTTTGTCTTTGTTTTAAGTGGTTTCTACTTCCTTCTGCCAGTGGGGCTCTTGGAATGCTAGTCTAGAGATAAAGAATCCTTCGATCCGTGTTATTTTTCCCACTATCGAGAGAGTCAAGAACAATAGGAGTGGAATTACGGCTTCAAGGCGGATGTTGTGCTTCTCAGAGGTAGGCAATGTCTTGGATAGAGGAAACCTAAGGAACTGCCACTTTTTTGTTTGCTTGCCGTCCTTTCACTTGAACAAACATCTTAGGTCGCTCGTCTTTTACAGAAAACATGGCAGAGGTTGAAAAAAGTTGGCATACTCCACGATGCAACCCCTTTTCCGGCTGATCGAGTTGGGTTTCCTATGCATGTCAAGGTACCTATTTTTCAGCCGCTGGTAATATATTGTGTGACAAGGAGACTTCTAATACAATATCTACGCATTTCATATAGCTGAACATTGCTTCTTCCATTCTTTTTGGAAAATATTATCTGTCCAGCATTATCAAGTCTATTGAATGTTGGTACCTATGCTATACGCTTGGGTTGGATATGTATTAATTGATATGAGCCACTGAAATAAACTAGCAATTATCCAAATTCATTTTAAGTTTTCCACCAAAGGATTTCATGATTTTGACATTCTACTTTCGTAATTTGACATTCTACTTTCAGATCCGCTGATATTTTACAATAATTGAGGAATTTGAAATTTCCTAAAAGTGGTTTCATTTAAAATTCACTGATTTAGTTTTTCGTCAAATATGTGTCCGGTCATCCAGTGACAAAGGCTGCCTCAATCTTTCACGATAAATATTTTAGTGCAACCGGCATGCATTTGGACCATTTTTGCGTTTCTGTTCTTTCTTTCTTTGGATGACAATTGCTGTAATTAGATTCAAACACAAGTCCTTGTTAAGTTGTATCATTGTTCTTACTATGAGAAACTAGTTATTTAAAGTTAAAAGTATAACAAAATGCCTTATTTGCCATTAACCACAGGAGAATGCAGTAAACCCATCTGAGAAAATAAAGAAAATTATTTTGCCGTATTTGCTTGCTCTTTGCAACACATTTTTTTCTTCATAAATGGTATGAACAGGTGGGAAGAAGACGTTTCGAGTCAACTGACAGATCTTCCTTTGGATGGGTTTATTGTGGATCACATAACTTCAGTGCGGCAGCCTGGGGACGGCCAGTCTCAGATAGACAATTGAATGGGACGGTGACAAATAGTTGCGTACTAGGTTCAAGACTCCACGTTTCTAATTACGAACTAGGCATTCTCTTCATTGTTCCTCCGCCAGATTCAGTAGACTGCGCCAAAGAAAGTGCTGAAAGCTTAGATGATATCATTTTACCATTTATCGTGCCTCCACCAAAATACTCTTTAGTAGACATGCCTGCTACAGCACAAGCAATGAAGAATGCATGGACTGAGCAGCGCGAACAAGAACGAGAACTACATGAAGCAGTCTTGACCACTGCTGATGATGGTATGGTAGAGGAAATACCAGAAGAAGAGGATGATGAAATTTTCGAGATTGATAAATATGACAAACTGGAAAATGAAGATGAAAAGACTTACGCGGGTAGGCTCTGGAGCCAAGTTCATTCTTCCAGGGTCAGCGACCGGATCCAATATTAGGGGGCAAATTTTTTTATTAATCATTCTTGTATTTTGACAAGGGGTGTACCATTCAATTTATAATAAGCCATAGGAATAGCTAATTATGTAGCTCACAATGTATATCATCCGGTATTATTATGACAAATCCGAGCCATTTAAATCTTTCTTAGCTCAACGTTTCTATTTTATGCACTTAGTTTTAGAAATAGTTAAATATCGTGCAGGTAAACATATGAAATCTGAACAGTTTGGTACATCCCATAGATGATCCAAATGCGATAAAATAAGATCCGACGTTCATCTCATGCCATGTATCAAATGGTTTCTCGATCAATTGATTATCATTAAAGATTAGTTTCTATTGTGAATTTAAAATAGTTAAGTAACAAGTAAAACTTCTTTTACCTTGAAGCCAAAACACACCTCACCACACAAAGATTGTCGAATTAAAGTATGAATGTTCATCCTCAATGCCATTAACATTCAAATTTACTAATTTATTACGAATACCCTTCAACCATTCTCACAACGGAAGGAATCACATAAAACATGCCGTATTCATACATTTTTTTATCTTAAAAAACTAGAAGTAGTTTTAATTATGGCTGGTTTAGTACGGTATACAAGTCTTTTCAAAGAAAACAGTATACCGTACCGAAAATTTTGATACCGAAAAAACAGATACCAATATCGTGCTGAAATTTTGGTATACCGAAATGTCAGTATACCGAAATTTCGATATCTTTCGGTAATATAATTCATACCTTTCTTACCAACACATTCGATATATCGATTTTTTGATAGGGTATCTGTAATGCTTGAAGTAAATATCACAATTGTTGATTTAGTAATGTGAGATTACTAAATAATTAACTATTCTCAAAGAATGAAATATGACATATCTTGGCCATATGAAGTCCAAATGATTTGAAATTTGGATATAACGTAGAAAACTCAAAGATATAGAAGTTTCATGTTTTGAGTTTTGGAAAATTTGCTCATTTGACTGGTTCAAAGGGATATATCGATGTTAAAAATATTATATTATATTATTAATATATTATAATATAATAATAAAAAAAGATAAAGTTGAAAGTTTAGTCGGTAAATTAATTCAGAATTCATCCATCGACATTTACAGTAGAGGGAGAGAGAAATAACAAATAAGGTTTTGAAATTTTCTTTTCGATATTGTAATTTATCGGTTTATCCAATCGACGAACAAATTTCAGTTTTGGAATCGTTGACATGAGATCTTCGATTCGAGGTATAAATTTTATATTTTTGGTGATGATTGAAATTCGTCGATTTCTGGAATAAATCTGATAAATTGATAAATCATACAGAAATCGAATATTGTTGAACATCTTACAAGACTATGATGTAAGATATGATAGAGGTGAAGGACTAGGTGTGTCTAGTCAAAAAGTCCTCTGTTGATAGTAGATAGAGACAGTATAGCTCATTATCTTATTTGAGTTGTGTGTGAGTATTTATTATACCGTTTCTGCTACACTAATGTAGATAGTGTGATGATTGCACTATTTTGTTGTATATGCATGATATTATTACGTCTTTGAATTTTTTTTATGCATATGATGTTACATATTGTGTGATTACGTGACCGAGGTTTGGGGCGCCACACTTGTTGGTATCAGAGCATATGTTAGATGTCTAGGATGGTTAGGAGTTGGGTTTGTGATGACGGAGTTGGATGACGATATTATCTGCGTGTGTCTATGCATTTGACTTGTTTTTGATGATTTCTTGATATGATTGATTGTTCTTTAGTTGCGTGTGCTTTCGTGCGAAAGATGTGATGATGATTACTAGATTGTAATTGTTAAATGTTATGATAACAATTTGATTTCCAGTTATGACAACTAGAGAACAGGTACATCCGCACAAGGAAACGGAAGAGATTGACAGTGGGTTTGGGCAGATGAACCTATTGCTACCTCCTCCTATGGGACAGGCACCTGCAGATCAGCCTTTATTGCCTGGGGAGTTGACTTTGGCACAGTTTAGTAGTTATCTTCCGCCGAGATTTGATAGCTCTGAGACAGGTGAGCGAGCAGAGGAGTGGATTGAGAGGATATAACAGATATTTGTGACTGCTCTGTGTGCTAGGTCTGCTTGGTTACGATTGGTTACATTTCACCTTTCGAAGAATGTACTATTGTGGTGACAGACGACTGAGGCTGCATTAGAGCCCAAGGCCGTACTCTTGATTGGGATGTGTTTCGATCTCGTTTTCTTAATAAATATTTTTCTATAGCAGCCGAACAAAAGAAAGAGAGAGAATCGAGGATTTGAGACAGGGTAATATGTCTGTTGCTGAGTATGAGACTCGATATTCTGCATTGTTGAAATATGTGCGTGCTACATATTGCTACGAATGTTCATGCTAAAATGAGGCTTTTCTTGAGAGAGTTGAAGTTAGAGTTATTTGATCGTCTGCAATCAAATAACCCGGTATCATTTGAGGATGCAGTGACGAGGGCTGAGATAGCTGATTTGGTTATGCAGGAGTATGGGGCTCATGGACGATTATCAGAGCCGACCAAGGAGTCATTGCGACCACAGGGACTGTAACGTCCGAAAAATCAGTCAACGTAAACCACATGCATGCAAAATTATTTAAATTGCTTAATTATTTTATTTAATTGTTTTTAAATGCTTGCATGATATTTTATTATATGATTAAATGTATAATTGCATGATTAAATGATTATATGACATGATTACATGAAATTAAGGATTTTACCCGAATATTCGATTACAGGCAGGGAAAAGAAGACCGGGGACGACCAAAACAAGAATATGTATTTTTATTTAAACAATGGCAAGGCTTCCTAATATGATTAAAAATGATTTAATTTTTCCTAAAAATGTTGGAGTTCGAATTATTTTACGAGTCGAGCTTGATTTTTCCCCGGAAGCCGATTTTGGGCAAACAAAGAGTTTTAAAATATCAAAAATATTATTTTATGGAAACTAATTTTATAAAATTTTATTATTTAATTCATTAAGTGTTATTGGTCCAATTTAATTAATTTAAGTAGGCTCAATTACCCTTAAGATTGCAAGCCCAAAACCAAAGCCCATTATTATGTTAATTAAATTATAAATAAGTGTCCTAGGTCAACTAAACCTCATAATTCACCTCCATTCAGCCGTGAAACACATCAAAGCACACACCACAATTTTCGAAATTAAGGAGGAAAAGAAAAGCTTGTGTTCTTCGTCGTCCGGTCGTCCAACGTCGCACCATCGCCGAAGATCGTATATTTGAGCGTTATAAACGCAAAGTCACGTTCCTAAACTCTTTTAAACATCATAAAAAATCATATTATGCATGATTTAATTGTTTATGTGTGAAAAAAATTAGGTGTTCGATTATTTTATGGTACGTTACGTAATTTCAAGATTTCGATGATTTCAAGCTTGTTTTAAAAATCGTTTTGAATCCAACGGATACACTGCCAAAAACATGATAAAATATGATTGAATTATGGACTAAAACCTGATAAATTAATAGAGGAACAAGCTGGAAACCGTAGGATTCTAGAAAAGAAGGGCCGAAGGGTTTTGTTGGTTGTTGTGATTCAAGAGGCTCGGTTCTTATGCATGGGCACTTGGGGATCTACCAGGTTTGAGGGTTGGGTCCTAAGGGTCGTGGTTAGGTCCTAGGAAGAGTCCTAGGAGGGCTAGGGCTTGAGTCATGGGCTGGGAAAGAGTCCACGTGAAGTGGGACTCTCCCCCATGCGTTGAGCGTTGGAGATTCTGCAGGAGGGGTGAGGGACTCCAGGTTCAGGGTGGGCTCTAGCTAGGTAATCCAATAGGGGCTAGGGACGATGGGTCAGGGCTAGTACGGGGCCTGGTGAAGCAAGGGCTCATGGTGGCTTGAGGGAGATGAGGGCCGAGACCTTAGGAACAAGGGAAAGCTTGCGCGCATGTTGTTTCCGATCCAGGTGGCTAGCTTCCACGGCTTGGGCAAGCTAGGTAGGTCCTTCAGGGTCCTAGGGTCATGGGCATGGGTTGGGCTAGGGGCTGGTGTGGCTGGGTCGAGGGAAAAGATGGAAACGTAAGGGAAGCTCCATGGAGGCGCGCTGCTGTTGTCTCCATGTGCAGGGGTTCGTGCGCGTGTCCAAAGGCCTGGGCTGGTCTGGGTTGGGGCTGGGCGTGGTCCAGGGATGGTCAGGGTTAGGTGGGCTCGGTGGTGGCTCGGCTGGAGGTGTCCTAGGTTTGCTAGGAGTCCTTATGTGCTTAGGAGTCTCACGCACACACACATGCAGAACTTGGGTCAAGTTTCAAAAGGTTTTTGAGCACGTCAGGGCTGGTTCTAGGGGTTGGGCTTGTTTAGGAGGGTGCCTAGGTTGTTTGGCTAGGGTTTGGACCGTGGCTCGAGTAATTTGGGAGATGGCTCGGGTGGTTCGATAAGGGTTCATATTTCGAATTTAATAAAGGAAAATTAGAACCAGGGGTCCATGGGTGCGGGTCATGGCTCACAAGGGTAGAATAAATACTAAAAATGTTATGTTTAAAATTTGGGATCAAAATAATGAGTTTTGGATTTATCCGAGATTTAATCGCCGCACGAAACGCTAATTAAAGAATTAATTGAAAAGCCTAGTTTTTAGCTTCATAAAATTATGAAAAATTATATTTAAGCTTAAATAATTATTTAGAATAATCTCGTGTAATTAAAAGTGAGAAAAAGATAAATTCGAGAATTTTACGTCGAGGGGCAAAACGCTAATTTTACACTTTGAAAAATACGAAAACGCTTGGCAGCATCCCGAAAGATCATAACGCGTGTTAAATGATATTATATGATTTAAAATGATGATTTTTATGATAATATGCTATTTTATGATTTATGGTAAAGTTGTGCAATTGTTATTGTCTAAAAGGAAAAATATTTTGAGAGATGTGAATTGACTGTGACAAATGATATGATATTTGATATATGATTTTGTGGAGATGACGTGAGGGCCAAGGCCCCAGAGGGAACCCGTCTATGGGAAAAGGCCCCAGAAGAACCCCGACGATCGTATTTCTATGGTGGAGCCTAGCGCCCACCCCCATGGACCATGTGGAGCTAGGACTGTAGTCGATCAAAAGATAAAATCTAGTCACTTTTAAGGATCAAACTTCACCCAAAATGATATATGATTGAAAGCTTATGATAAAATGATATATGATTTATGATGAGGATTAAAGCTATTTCTAAAATGATTTATTTATGATTAAAGGTTATTTTGAAATGATTTTTAAAGGATTTATTTATGCTTAAAGTTATTTTAAAATGATTTTACGATTTATGATTTAATAATGCTAAAATGATTTTAAGTAAAAATATGATTGTAAGGCATGTGATTGTATATATTATTTGCTATCCATGTTTAGAACGTGCTGAATCTTTAGACTCACTAGGTTTGTATGATGCATGATTCGATGATTTATGGGAGGTGCAGAAGATTTAGTGGATCGAGTGAAGCAGTACACACCCGATGCCTTTATGTTTCCGCATTAGCTAGATAGATTTATGATTTAAGGATTTTGTTAATGAGTTTTATTAGAGATATTTTTATTCTTTAATTTATTGTTAGTTGATCTTTTTAAAGGTCAATTTTGGAAGTTTTGGTTAGGTGATGTTTTAAGATTTATTTTATGCACTTGAGATTTAAATTGTTACATTATTATGATTTTTAGAAATAATAAAGTTATTTTATTTAGTATTTTAGATTTTATGATTTATGATCAGGAAAAAAAAATCGAGGTCGTTTCAGGGACAGTCTTTTAAATATCCGAAGGGTTTATCTTCTTCTTTATCCTCATCTAGGAAGCGTCGATTTGATTCACGACGTGTTGAGAGATGTGGGGGTAGTTCTCAGTCTGTTCAGGGACAGAGAGGGGAGTCTAGAGGAGTGAGATGTTTTCGCTATGGGGGACCTCATCTGATCAGACAGTGCACACAGATCGAGATCACCTGTTTTGAGTGTGGTGGTGTTGGTCATCTGGCGAGACAATGTCCTAGTCGTGAGGGACAGCGAGAGCTCAGTGGCGATAGAGGTAGATCCTCAGAGAGAGGAGGACGACAGCCTCAGCAGTTTACACCACCACCTTTTGGAAGACAGCCACGTATGTAGGGAGCTGGTCCGCCTCAGGCACATGTGTATGCTTTGACAAGAGAGCAGGAAGAGGAGGCACGAGAGGAGATGATAGCGGGTAAGTGATAGGATCGATTAACGAAACAAGAGTGTTTAGAAGGGGGGTTGAATAAACACTCACAATTAAAATTGATCTTTTCGAGTTTTGAGTTCAGTTTGGTGAGAAACTGATTCTCGGAATCTTGTTGGTCAATGACAATCAGTTAAACTAAAGTAGTTGCGGAAATTAACTGACTGAAAGATAGAATACAAAACTGAAATAAAAGACACAAGGATTGTTTCTGGATGTTCGGAGATTTCAATTACTCCTACGTCACCCCTTCTATCTCAAGGATATGATTTCCATTAAAAGACTTTGATCGAATACAAGATTTGTACTGACCCACTTCAGTTTGGACTTATCACTGCCAAAAACTGAAACTCTTAGTATTACAGAATGTTCTCAGTGTGTAACTGATCTTAGCACTATCGAATTTAACGATTATTACAAAGTGCTAGTGAGCTCAAATTGTATCCTTGACTGCTACGAATAAATCAAGTGAGTGTGAGCTGAAATTTCGACAGAGTAACAGCAAGCTTTGAATAGAGAGTTTGTGCACACTTTCTTTCAGCTAATCTTCTGTCGTATTTATAATCTTCCCTTCCAACGGTAACTTGAGATATATTTGAATCTTTGTATCCGTTGATTGCCACTTCATCATTACTTGGGCATTGTTTGCTTCGTTTATTGTAATGCGGCGTCTTAATTGCTTTAGCCGAAATGCGTTGTTCTAAGCTGTATTGATTGAAGTGCGGCGCTTCGTATTTAGTTGCAATCTGCTATGTCTCTTTGTCGGTTGAATGTTCTATCCCGAGACATGTTTAGTGGAAGGAAGCATACGGCTGAATATATCAACTGATCGATTTCCAACTGATCAGTCAGCTGTCTTCGATAATTCAATTAAGTTCAACTGATCAGTTTCCAACTGATCAGTTGGTTTTCTTCGAAAGTTCAGTTCAGCTGGGTTCGGTTGCCTTAGATAATATGCGCGATACTCTTCAGTTAGGCAAGCTGTATAGATCGAATATTTGATCAGTTAGTTCCAATGAATAATCGGTTTGTCAAACATCCGAAATTAAGTTTCCAACAATTTCCCCCTTTTTGGTGTTTGACAAAACTAAGCAACTAATAACTGATCAATGAAGCTTATATGATCTTCAAGTTCGTTGTAGATAAAATAATCAACTGTTGTGTACAAATTCGTACAATGAAAGAATGAAATAATCTGAATGAAATAATTTGTAGCTACATTGTATCAAATCTATTGAGCTGATCTCCATTGAACTGCTGATATGATGATCTATTCCCCCTTTTTGTCAAACGCCTCCATTCTGACAGATAATCTCTTAACATCGGTTGAAAGAATCTTGACAGAAGTGGCTAGGTCTGCGACTGCATTGAGCATAGTGGTTTGCATGAAATCTATCTTTCTTGATACGAGTGTCTCCACCGCATCAACTCTTTTGCTGATAGTGTCTTGAGTCGCTGAGAGACTTTCAGCTATACCTCTATTCCTTTTGATTTCAGCAATTGCAAAGGAAAGAGAGGTCACGGTAGCTTGAACTGCCTTCAGTTTCTCTGAGTTAAATACTTCTGCATGTTCCAGTTTCAGAGAATGGGCGAGTTGAGTATGCTGAATGTTAGAGATGACAGAGAGCATTTTATGCATATTATTCTGAATATCTTGAATTTTTTCAAGAACTAATTCAAGATCATTAGATGAATGAGGTGGTGAATGTCCAGAAGTTCCAGGTGCTTGTCTTTCGGAGACTGGATCAAAGACCACTAAGGTCCTGTCAGTTATAACTGTCTCTGCAATGGTCTGTTCTGGAACAATTATTTCAGCAACTCCAATTTGATCTGGGGGAGGAGAAGATGGATCCTGAGTAGCAACTGAATTGTCCGGCTGAATAGGCAAATTTGTGGTATCTTCAGTCGGAGCATCAAGAACTGGTGCTTCTGCTAGAGATTCAGCTGAAACGAGGACTGGCTCGTCAGTTGGAATATTTTCAGAATGTAGCAACTGAGCCTCCACATTTTCAGTAGTTTCTTGACCAGGTGACTGAGCTGGCACATCAGTAGGCTGAACAAGCTCTTCAGGTAAGACGGGATCCTCTAGAACTGCTCGATCAGTTGAGTGATCAACTGATACAGAAACAAGTTCCTCTGTTTGAGATTCTTGAATTACTGACTGAATAATTTCATCAATATTGGCGAGTGTCAAGTCAGCTTCTGAGTACATTTGAGGATCAGCAACAGAGGATCGAGGCATATCCTGAGCTTGTTCTTTATTCGGTGATGTGGATTCTTCTTCTTCTTCTTCTTCTTCGGAAGGCCCTCCATGAATGACCAATTCCTGATCTCTTTCCCAAAATTTTATCTGTAAGTGCAAAGAGGTAAGATCTGAATCCAATTGAGTAAGCACTGCTCAATCATTGTAGGCAGTTGGATTCGTAGGAATGTAGTTGGTCTTCAGCTCTTCAACCAGTTGTGCCAATTTTTTGGCTCTCATTAGATCAAAGAAATAAGTTTTTCTTTGCAAAGCCTGCACGATAGTGGCAGCTTTGACTATCCTCAAGACAATTTCTTCCAGCCTGATAAACTTCTTCAGCTGGGACTTTCTCTTTAACTATTTTGCAAAAGTATGAGTTCTGTACATAGTCCAGGCGTCATAAGTTTTCAGTTTGGTTGTGGCAAATGTATTTACCTGTTCCCAGATGAGGTCGATATGGGTTTGAACTGCATTTGTTGGCCTGGGCTCTTCAATCAACTTGCCCTTCCCTTTCTTGTCGGTGAGAATGTGTGGAATGTTCAATCCTGAACGAGTAGTTTCCACTGTCTCCCGAATAGAGATTCTCTTTGGTCGAACAGGAGCAAAAAAAATAGGGCGGTTAACTGTTTTCAGAGAGGACATGATCCTAATTGACTCCTTCTTTGATGGGTCAGTTGTTTGAGGCAATTGATCTTTTGCTGAAGCTTCAGCTGAAATGGTTTTTAATGGAATAGCCTGAATAGGTTGTTGAGCGTCCGATGATTTCAACCTTTCAGTAGGAATAAATTCCAGGGAAGCTATTGGTTTTGTCTTCTTAGTTCTAGGCTTCTTGACAACCTGGGGAGACAGAGTTTTCCCCGATTCTGATTCACTTATAATCAACTTTCTCTTTGTAGTCTTCCGTTGATTCAGCGCTTTTGCTCTTTTTACAGATTTGGGAGCAGCCTGTTGAGCTCCAATCTCCTTTTTGTTCTTAATGAACTGATCAGGATTGAGATCCAGTTTGGCCTTGGGTGGTAACACATTCTTGGCATTGAAAATTTTGAATTTGGATGATCTCTCCGAATCATCAGCCACCAATCCTTTAACTTTCATCAGGTAGCTTAACTGAACAGCGGATCCCTTGGACTGCTTGTTGGATTGAAACATGTTCTTCAAAGTGTTGAAGATGAGGTACTTCCAGTTGAGTCGTCGTTCGGCCATAATTACAGCAAGGACCTGAAATTTTTCCGAGGTTAGAGCAGCAAAGGATCCTGCCTTTGCCAATAGCCCTTTGGCTACAATATCAGCCAGTAACTGAACTTCATGTTTCAGTTCTTTCTTTGGATCAGAGACTTTGATTTTCCGTCCATCAGCAGAAAGAAGAGTTTGCATAGCTTCAACATCTGATGCTTTGACTTTAGCAAGGTGTGTCAATCCATCAGAAGGCAACAAAAATGTTTCTCCGAAAGAGTCTTCAAATAAGGTCAACAATTGACCATTAACAGTAGAGGTGATGATACCATCGGGATTGACAGAACCATTGGNGACAATTGTTTGTGAATACTCAACTGAAATGAATCAGTTTCCCAACTGATTGTTCAGTTGGATGTTTTACAAATCTTCTCACATAAGTTAATAAATTAAAAAACTTATTATATTCCAAATCAACTGACGTGACTGCAGTTCNGTGAGTGGTTTTAAAATAGGCCACGTTATGGAACTGCAGTCACGTCAGTTGATTTGGAATATAATAAGTTTTTTAATTTATTAACTTATGTGAGAAGATTTGTAAAACATCCAACTGAACAATCAGTTGGGAAACTGATTCATTTCAGTTGAGTATTCACAAACAATTGTCTTCTTAGTTAACATTTTCAAAAAAACTGATATTCCCCCTTAATCGGTGCATAGAATAATTAAAATGACGATTTAAAGTAAATTTAAGGGTCAGAAAGATTATCGTTTGCTGGAACGTTGACGGCCCTTCAGCTTCCATGATTTTCGGCTATAAATAGAAGTAACACGGTTAGTTTCAGTCATATTGGTGAAAATATTTAAGACAAAAAGAATGGCATATACGAGTAGCTCGAGTGCTTTGCCATTTTCTCTGGAGACTAGGAAGGCTGCTATAGAAGATGAGGTCTTCTATAAGAGTTTTCATTACTGGGAAAAGTTACAGAAGCTTGAGTTTCTGTATAATACTGGGGAGGCTACCACTCCTGAACTGATGGCAGAGTTGAACAAATTGCGGGAGCACTTGAACATAGCTGTGTGGGTGGACGTCTTTAAGGATGGTCATATCTATCAGCTAATGCTTCGAAAGGAACTGAAAATCCTTAAGCGCATAGCTGGTTCTCATAGCTTTGTCAAGACATCTACCGCGCCCTTATCCGCTTGGTTGAAAATGTGGATAATTGTTGTAGAGGAAAAATATGATGATGTAATCCGTGCAAACGTCTATGATTGAATGAAGTATTTATTAGCTTAACTTTGTTTTTCTCTTTTCTGCAAATGATAAACTTCATCAGTTGTTATATATATATGAATTGCGAACTTTAAACAGATGAACTAATGAAAGACTAACTTTTATCAGTTGACTATGAACTGAAATCAGTTAAGCATTAAGTAATAAATAACAAACTGATATCTGTTGATAATGAACAACAGATAATTAAGAAGCTTGGGTAAATGAGAAAAACGCTTTGGTTGACTCGAGACTCTTTAGCTTCTTCAACATTTAATGTCATCTGTCTATAAGAAAGACGATAGAGATACAATGTGAGATAATAACTGTTCAATATGTCGGATTCAAGTAATTCTGATGCATGCAACAGTACTCATGTTCAAGTTACTGAACAATTAAGTCCATATTTAGAAGATTTGAAGAAAACAATGGAGGAATATGTCTTCACGAAAGTGATGTCAACATGGTTCAAAATTCATGATTTGCATAGGATAAAAAGTAGTGGTGCTGCTCCTTCTCGTGCTCAAGCAGCAACAGCAAGAAAATACATTGATCGTTTTGAAGTCAGACATGTTACAGACCTGGTTGATGACAATGTTCTGTTACATGCAATGTTATGGAAGGAATGACATGTAATTGAGGAGATTTCTACAACTGAATCATTTTCTAGAATCCGAATTTATGAGTTGAATAATTGGATTACACAATGGCAGGATTCAGTTGGTTCTAAGTTATCTTCTGTAACATGGAATCGATTTTATTCTTAATAAAGTATCATTTCCAATTTGTTGTTGTGTTCTTATTTTATGAAAATAATTTTATTAGTAAAACAGCATCAATAATAATTTTAAGGCAAGTCAATTAAACCAAGAATATTGCGAAAGTAAGAAAACTTAGTCTCGGGTAATGGTTTGGTGAAGATGTCAGCTGCTTGTTGCTCAGTTGAAATATACTCCAGTCTGATGTCCTTCTTCAAAGCATGATCTCTAATGAAGTGATGCCTGACATCTATATGCTTGGTCCTTGAGTGAAGAACTGGGTTATACGTGATAGCAATCGTGCTCGTATTATCACAGAATATGGGCGATTCGTTTGTAAT
>NC_133320.1:18075746-18104626 GCF_012295235.1 Primulina huaijiensis | reverse complement strand
TGTGATGCATAAGCAAGAAAGATTCTGATTGCTTCCAGTCTTGCAACTGGAGCATACGTCTCATCATAGTCAATTCCTTCTTCTTGCCTATATCCTTGTGCCACTAATCTTGATTTGTTGCGTACAACTGAACCATCTTCGTTCAGTTTATTTCTGTATACCCATTTTGTACCTATAATAATTTTTGAAATTGGTCTTGGAACTAAGTTCCAGACGTTGTTATAAGTGAACTGATTTAGCTCTTCTTGCATTGCATTCACCCAGTTAGGATCAGCAAGAGCTTCATCAGTTGTCTTCGGTTCTAGTTGTGAAACAAAAGCTGAATAGATAAATAAATTTAGCATTTGATTGCGAGTTCTTACTGGATCAGATGGATTTCCTATTACCAGTTCAGGTGGATGTGATTTTCTCCATCTGTACTCAGTATTTGTTGTATCAGCAATTTCTTCAGTTGGTAACTGAACACAGTTTTCAGTTTCAGTTGGTTCTTCGTCAACTGGTATTTGAATGTTATCATTATGCTCTGTCAACTGGTTATCAGCAACGACTTCCCGCACATCTGATTGGTCCAGTACTTCTGGTTCAGATGTTTGAAGTATGTTTTGATATCCATGACTTTCATCTATGTTCATCATCTTCCAAACTGATATCTGTAAATCGATCAACTAGCTCAATTTGATCAGTTGGCTTATTAGTTAGTTCAGTTTCATCGAAATCAACATGAGCAGATTCTTCAACATTTAGAGTTTTCTTGTTGAAAACTCTATAGGCTATACTAACTGATGAGTATCCAAGAAATATTCCTTCTGCAGATTTAGCCTCAAACGCTTTTAAATAATTTTTGCCATTATCAAGAATAAAAGATCTGCAGCCGAATATTTTGAAATAAGTAATTATACTTTTTCTTCCATGCCAGATCTCATATGGTGTTTTCATATGATTCTTATTAATCATTGATCTGTTCTGAGTATAACACGCAGTGTTTACTGCCTCTGCCCAAAATCTTTGAGAAATACCAGAATCAACAAGCATTGTTCTGGTAGCTTCTTTAAGAGTCCGATTTCTTCTCTCAGCTACACCATTTTGCTGAGGAGTTCTGGCTGCTGAGAGCTCATGCTTAATTCCAGCATTTTCTAGGAAGTTTGAAAGGTTTGATTGATGAATTCAGTTCCTCGATCAGATCTGATTCGATCAATTCCAACTGATTTTTCATTTAAAAGTCTTTTGAAGAGCTTTATCAGTTGTGCAGCTGTTTGGTCTTTGGATTTGAGAAAAATAACTCAAGTAAATCTTGAAAAATCGTCTACGACCACCAAGGTGTATTTCATTCCCCCTAAGCTCATGATTGGTATTGGACCAAATAGATCCATATGCAGCAGTTCTAAGCATCGGGAAGAAGATTTACATCCCTTGTTTTTAAAAGAGAATCGTACTTGTTTACCAAACTGACATGCTGAGCAAAGTTTTTCTTTTGAAAAATCTATTTTGGGCAAACCAGTTACAAGTTCATGTTTACTCAGATAGACAATGGATTTAAAGTTTAAATGATTTAGTCTCTTATGCCACAACCAGTTTTTAGATGATTTGGAAGCAATAAAACAAACTGGTGCATAAGTTTGATCATTCCAACTGACTTTATATGTGTTTTCACAACGTTTTCCAGTTAGTATGATTTCATCAGTTGAAGTTCTGTCTAAACATGAAAATTTGTCAAATTGTACTAAGAGTCCACTGTCGCATAACTGACTGATGCTAATCAAGTTATACTTCAGGTTTTCTACTAATAGAACATCTTTAAAAGTAAAGTTACCATGGATAAGCTTACCCTTATCCACAGTTTTACCTTTGGAATTGTCTCCGAAACTGATGTTTGGACTAATGTATTTGATCAGTTGGGATAATGCACTTGCATCTCCTGTCATATGTCGCGAGCATCCACTGTCCAAATACCATATTGAGTTCTTGTTTGTACCTGTTACCTGCAATCACACATATAATATAATTTGGTATCCATATCTATTTGGGTCCTGAACTGATTAGTTCCTTAAGAATCCACACTTGGATTAGTCTAACAGACTTTCCAGTAGCTGTATTCCAAATGGTTTTTCTCGGCTTTTGTGTGCTTGGTGTGTAGTGTACAGATGATATAATATTTGTTTTAGTTTTATTCAACTGATTGTTCAATCTATATCTCTTCTGAACTGGCTTGCAGTTATAGTAATTGAAATAGCTATTCGAATAGTTCTTGTGAGACCTCTGTGATGACTGACTTTGTGAATCAGTTGAGAATTTTTGACTATAACCAATATCATATCTTCTAGCCTTGTTCATATTCTCAGTAGGTTGTTCAATCAGTTTACTGGGCTCAATTTGTTCTTGTATCACTGCTGTTTTGACAAAATGAATGTATTTCCCTTTGTCTATTTTTGGCTTTGGTTGAGTATCATTTGGATATATTTCTCCTTGAGTGTTGAACCCTAAACCAGTTTTATCAGAAACTGATTTGTGTGAATTCTGCATCTCATTCAGTGCAGTAGATGACTTGTTCCAAGACTGAATGAGCTCAGTCTGTTTTGAGTTTTCAAGAAACAACTTCTGGATTAATGCCTGATTTTTGTTTCTCTCTGCTTTTAACTCAGTAATTTCCCTTTTTAGACTCAACCCATCAACTGATTCATCAGTTTTGGTTTTATTATCTGTGGGATCGGTTTGCTTTGCTTTGATTTTTTCAAATGATGATGCAAGCTTTTGATACTCATTTACCATGTCATGTAGTGTTAGAATGAGTTCTTCTCGTGTGGAATCAGTTGAGCTGAAATCAAATACCTGTTGGCTAGACGATTCTTCTTCTGCATCATTAACCATTAAGCACTTGACTTCTTCATCATCACTAGAGCTGCATGAGCTTACTGGTTCTGACTCCTCACTGTCAGTTTATGCCCATTTAGATTTGTTTTCTTCAGCTAAGAGTACCTCATATTTCTTTCTGAAGGACTTCTTATCTTCTTTGGGTCTTCTTTTGTGCTCATATGATTTCTTTCTTCTATGAGTTGAGCCTTGACTGTCCTTCTTGGGTTTAGGACAATCAGCCATAAAGTGACCTGATTTGCCGCAGTTGTAGCAGACATTTGATTCATCTTTGGAACTGTTCCTTTGGTATGGCTTCTGGAAGTTTCCTTGATTCTTTCTCATGAACCTTCCAAATTTTTTGATGAACAATGACATAGTATCACTGCTCAACTGATCAGCAGATTTCTCGACTGAACTTATTGGTTCTGTTATGACAGCAGCTAGAGCAGTTGTGGCTGCAGGGGTAGATGGTTCTCCTTCTCTGGTCTGCAGCTCAAATTCATAAACCTTTAAATCAGCAAACAGATCATGAAGTTCAATCTGGTTCAGATCTTTGGACTCCCTCATTGCCATGCTCTTGACATCTCATTCTTTGGGAAGACCTCTCATTACCTTTAGTGCAATCTTTTTGTTGGTATACACTTTTCCAAGTGCATGTAACTCATTGATGATTCTTCTTGCTCTTTCATCATACTCGTGCATTGATTCTCCTGCTTTCATTTTGATGTTATCAAACTTTTGAACAACAACAGAAAGATTATTTTCTTTGGTTTGATCATTTCCTTCACACAGCTGGATCAGCTTTTCCCAAATTTCTTTGACTGTCCTACACATCTTTATTTTGCTGAAGGTTACTTTGTCCAGTGTTTTGTACAGAATGTCTTTAGCCACATTATCAAGATTTGCTTTTCTTTTATCTTCAGTTGTCCATTCATCTCTGGACTTTTCTACTCTTTGTGGTGCCCCTTCTGTCATGGCAACTGCTGTATTTGTTTTTAGAATCTTCATGGGTCCATCAGTTATGACATACCATATGTCATCATCTTGTGCAACTAAATGAGCCTGCATTCTGATTTTCCAATCATCAAATTTTTCTCTGGAGAACATAGGAATTTGGTTGAATGAAGTCATGCTAGCAAGTTTATAGATCAAATGTATTCAAGAACAAGATTCAACCGCTCTGATACAACTTGATAGGATCGATTAACGAAACAAGAATGTTTAGAAGGGGGGGTTGAATAAACACTCACAATTAAAATTGATCTTTTCGAGTTTTGAGTTCAGTTTGGTGAGAAACTGATTCTCGGAATCTTGTTGGTCAATGACAATCAGTTAAACTAAAGTAGTTGCGGAAATTAACTGACTGAAAGATAGAATACAAAACTGAAATGAAAGAAACAAGGATTGTTTCTGGATGTTCGGAGATTTCAATTACTCCTACGTCACCCCTTCTATCTCAAGGATAGGATTTCCACTAAAAGACTTTGATCGAATACAAGATTTGTACTGACCCACTTCAGTTTGGACTTATCGCTGCCAAAAACTGAAACTCTTAGTATTACAGAATGTTCTCAGGGCGTAACTGATCTTAGCACCATCTAATTTAACGATTATTACAAAGTGCTAGTGAGCTCAAATTATAGCCTTGACTGCTACGAATAAATCAAGTGAGTGTGAGCTGAAATTTGGACAGAGTAACAACAAGCTTTGAATAGAGAGTTTGTGCACACTTTCTTTCAGCTAATCTTCTGTTGTATTTATAATCTTCCCTTCCAACTGTAACTTGAGATATATTTGAATCTTTGTATCCGTTGATTGTCACTTCATCATTCTTTGGGCATTGTTTGCTTCGTTTATTGTAATGCGGCGTTTTAATTTCTTTAGCCGAAATGCATTGTTCTAAGCTGTATTGATTGAAGAGCGGCGCTTCGTATTTAGTTGCAATATGCTATGTCTCTTTGTCGGTTGAATGTTTTATCCCGAGACATGTTTAGTTGAAGGAAGCATACGGCTGAATATATCAACTGATCGGTTTCCAACTGATCAGTCAGCTGTCTTCGAGAATTCAATTAAGTTCAACTGATCAGTTTCCAACTGATCAGTTGGTTTTCTTCGAAAGTTCGGTTCAGATGGGTTCGGTTGACTTAGATAATATGCGCGATACTCTTCAGTTAGGCAAGCTGTATAGATCGAATATTTGATCAGTTAGTTCCAATGAATAATCGGTTTGTCAAACATCCGAAATTAAGTTTCCAACAGTAAGTGTTATTTATTTTCTCATCATGCTTATATTATTGTTGATACAGGTGCCTCACATACGTTTATATTGAAGAGGTTTGTGGTTGAGCATCATATGCGCCCGTCTTCATTGTCTATGCCTCTTTTTTTTTTCGACACCCTCTGGAGTTGATATATCAGTTGTATCTATGATATCAGATGGTATTATTTCTTGTGAGGACTACGAGCTGAGATCTGATATGATTATTTTGGAGATGACTGATTTGATTGCATTGTGGGAATTAATGTGCTGAGAAGATATTGTGCAACTGTTGATTGTTATCAGCGGGTAGTATATTTTTATACAGATCAGAAAGAGCGTTGAACCTTTTATGGGAAAGGTTCTTGTCCCCGTGTTCCGTTGGTATCTGCTATCTGGATGTCTCGGTTATTGGAGCATGGACATGAGTGTTATCTTATTTATGCTTTAAATGTGACAGAAAAGAAGAAGGAGATGGGAATAGAGGAGATACATTGTGGGGATCCGGACGCTAATTCATTTCTTAATCATCTTTGGGATTAACTGGATCGATTAAATAATCTAGGTCGAAAATTTTATTTTGAAAAGTGTACAACTAATAAATAAGTGTACAATATATTGTAACAAGTCATTCAGTATAAAGATCAAGTTAAATATCTACAACAAGATTCAAGTAAAGTCATAACAGTCGAGTGTTTAACAGCTAAATCTCAAGCTATGAACAACCAAGTCTACTTCTAGGCCTAGATCACCACTCTAATCTCGATCTGTCATCATTTTCTCGACCCTGATTATGTCCCACCTGTTGTCATGCACACATACAAACACAACAACAACCAGATAACTCCGGTGAGAAATACACTCCCAGTATAAACAATGTAACATGCAATTCATATAAACATATACGAAAGCATAAAACATTCATTAAACATGTATCGTAATCTACGAAACATAACTCGATACAAATCTGTAAATCAAACTCTTGGACTCTTAATCTCTGACTCGACTTTAATCTAGGGATCCCGATTTGAATAAGAATGCAACAGTCTCCCACGTACAATCCCCTGCTAGGTGGTGGTACATTCTTATTCCCAAACTTTGGCATACTATATCGAGTGTCTACAATAGGAGCTGATCTGCTTCCTAAGCCCATCGATATAAACCAAATGTCTAGTGACTTGGCACCTCTGCCAAAGACTCTGTCACAATCTATCTCTGATTTCATGCTTTCTATAAATCAAGAGAACAAGCATACAATGTCAAGAGTTTAAATATCAAAACAATGACAATAAATTATGTGGTTTTGGGAAACTCAGGTCATATTTGACTCGAGTCATCAATCTCAGTTTAACATTGATTTATACCTTTCTTTTTCGCAGTACAAAAGTTGGGTAACTCTGATCTTTCTGCTATCGGTTCTGAAGCCTTCAATACCAAATCTGGAATGACATATTTTGAGAAATACAATAACAAATACAACTCAACTCAAGACCTGCTCTGATCAATACTCATTCTAGTTAATTTCGACGGCATAACTGTGCAACCTTGAGATATCCAGCAACTCAAACAATAACAGAGACAACCATACTCATAATCAATAATAACCACAAGCTAGAAGTCTCAAAATATGCATAATCTCAATAAATATAATCTGAAAATCATAACAATTGCATAGACGGTCCGTTCTTCGATCCGTTTTCGATTCTACGATGTCTAATATCTCAAGAACACATAATATCAAGCAAATTCTGACTCCTCCCATCTTAAATTTCTGAACCATACAAGAAAGTAAATAAACTTACATCCTTTCGAAGCCCTTGACAAGAGGAACACGGAATTATGTTTGGATGAAAATTCGGACGGCAGGATTTTGTACAATCCAATTTCTAAGATATGAAAAGCTTGAAACTTTCTTTGGAGCTTCTCTCGGTTTCTTTATGAAAATGCTGAAGAGAATTGAATATTGTTATATATTCGAATGCATGGGTAAGATACGTGGCTCACTTCTTTGTGCTGCACGTCTCGCGCATATGCGCGTCCAGCACCGACGCATATCCGTGAGACCTACTGTCTCGGCGCATCAAAATTTTAGCTGCTCGCGCATATGCGCGCCTCACTCCGCGCATGTGCGCTGAATGTTCTGTCTCGGAGCTTTGGCTACTGCCCTGCTCGCGCATATGCTGACATCTGCTGACTTCCAAAAGCATTCTCTTGCTTTTCCATAAATCTTCCTTGCTGCTTGGCCTTTTCTAATCACAACAATGCATCAATTAATTAATATCATATTACAATGACAATAATCTAAGGCCTTACAATTCTCCCCTTCTGAGACATGATTTCGTCCTCGAAATCACAGGCAATCAAAGCATATCATAAACAAAGACTTAATAGAAGCTAAATAAAGAACTCACATCAGTGAAATAGCTCTGGAAATTTCTGTATCATATCTACTTCAGTCTCCCAATTAGCTTTTTCAATGCCATGACGACTCCACTGAACTTTCACAAGTGGAATAGTCTTCGTTCTGAGTTGCTTTTCTTTGCGATCAAGAATCTGAAGTGGTTTCTCAAAATAACTCAGAGTTTCATCAAGCTCGGCCTCATATGGCTGAAGAATATGAGACGTATCAGGAATATATTTCCGCAGCATAGATACATGAAAGACATCATGTATTCCAGATAAAGATGGAGGAATAGCAAGTCGATAGGCACGATCACCTATCTTTTCCAGAATCTCATACGGCCCAATATAACGTGGGGACAATTTCCCTTTCTTGCCAAATCTGACAACGCCTCTGAAATGAGAAATCTTCAGAAATACTCTGTCTCCCGCATCAAATACCAACGGTCGTCATCGAATATTGGAACTTTTGGCTTGTCTATCCTGGGCTGTCTTCATTCTCTGCTGAATCAGCTTCACTTTCTCAGTCATATCTCGGATCATGTCAGGTCCAAGTTCAGGTACTTCTGAGATATCATCCCAATAAAGAGGAGATCTGCATTTCTTACCATACAACACTTCAAACGGAGCTATCTCTATACTCGTCTGATAGCTGTTGTTGTATGAAAATTCACATAGTGGCAAAGAATCTTGCCAACTAGTGCCAAAATCTAGCACTACAGCTCTGAGCATATCTTCCAATGTCTGGATAGTTCTTTCTGACTGTCCGTCTGTCTGAGGATGATATGCAGTACTCAGGTGTAATCTCGTACCTAAAGCCTGTTGCAAACTGTGCCAAAAGTGTGAAGTAAATCGAGGATCGCGATCTGATACAATGTACTTTGGCACTCCATGCAATCTGACCACTTCTTTGACATAAATATCTGCCAGCTGATCATGTTTGTATGCCATTTTGTACGGAATAAAACATGTTGATTTGGTCAATCTGTCGATAACGACCCAAATCGCATCACAACTTCGGGAGGATCGTGGTAGTTTCGTCACAAAATCCATGGAAATGTGATCCCATTTCCATTCTGGAATAGTTAAGCTATGAAATAGACCTCCTGGTTTCTTTCTTTCTGCTTTTACCTGTTGGCAATTCAAACATCCAGACACAAAACTCTGTGATATCTGATTTCGTCTGTATCCACCAAAACTGGTTCTTCAGATCATTGTACATCTTTCTGCCACCAGGATGAATACTGAATCGACTACAGTGTGCTTCTGTCAACATAGGCTGTTTCAAATCTGAAACATCTAGTACAACAAGACGATTATTCACATATAACACATCATCACAAACCTGATATTCTGATTGATGCCCTGATCTGACCATCTCAATCGACTTCTGAATATTCTGATCGCCTTTCTGTGCTTATTTGATTCTCACAATCAATTCTGGTTCAACTTGAATAGCACACAGTCTCAAAGGTTTACAGTCTGTTTCAAATACTAACCCAGAAAGACAGCAATCTTCAATCAAATTTGAAACACCAATCGTCGATAAGGATAACGAACATACCTTTCGACTCAGTACATCAGCTGCTGCATTTGATTTCCCTGGGTAGTATTTGATTTCACAATCAAAATCTTTCAGCAAATCAAGCCATCTTCGTTGTCTCATATTCAGTTCTGACTGTGAAAATAGATATTTCAGGCTCTTGTGATCAGAATAAATTGCAAACTTCTCACCGTATAGATAATGTCGCCAAATCTTCAGAGCAAATACGATGGCAGCCAATTCAAGATCATGAATCGGATAGAGAGTCTCATGTGGTTTCAATTGTCTTGAGGCATAAGCAATAACATGTCCTCGTTGCATCAAAACACAACCTAATCCTCTATGAGAAGCATCACAATAAACAACAAAATCACCAGTACCGGATGGAATCGTTAACACCAGAGCACTGGTTAATCTTTTCTTCAACTGCAGAAAACTGACTTCACATGCCTCTGACCAAACAAATAGAGTATTCTTCTGAGTTAACTGAGTAATTGGCTTAGCAATACTGGAAAAATCTTTGATAAATCGTCGATCATAACCTGCTAAACCCATAAAACTGCGTATATCTAGTACAGATGTCGGTCTAGGCCAGTTGATCACAGCCTCAACTTTTCTAGGATCAACATAAATCCCATCTTTCGATACAATGTGCCCCAGAAATACTACTTGTTGCAGCCAGAATTCACATTTCGATAACTTTGCATACAATTTCTCAGCCCTTAAAGTTTTCAGTACAATTCTCAAATGCTCAGCATGATCAGTCAGATTCTTGGAATAAATCAGAATATCATCAATAAATATAATCACAAAATCCTCAAGATATTTCTGAAATATACGGTTCATCAAACCCATAAATACAACTGGAGCATTCGTTAAACCAAACGGCATGACTATAAACTCATAAGGCCATACCTGGTTCGGAAAGCTGTTTTCGATATATCAGAATCTCTGACTCTCAGCTGATGATATCCATATCTCAGATCGATCTTGGAATAAATAGAAGAACCCTGCAACTGATCAAATAAATCATCAATCTGAGGCAAAGGGTATTTATTCTTTACCGTCACCTTGTTCAGTTGCCGATAATAAATGCAGAGTCTCATTGAACCGTCTTTCTTTCTGACAAACAATACAGGATCACCCCAAGAAGAAACACTCGGTCTGATGTAACCTTTGGCCAGTAAATCTTCTAGCTGATCTTTCAATTCTTTCAATTCAATCGATGCCATTCTGTATGGAGTTTTAGAAAAAGGTACTGTACCTGGTAACAATTCAATGCTGAAATCTATCTCCCGGACTGGAGGCAAACCCGGAATCTCATCTGGTAAGAAGTCAGCAAACTCACATACCACTGACAAATCTGCCAATGTAGGGCTCGATTTCAGTACATCTACTGAATACATTAGGAATCCCTCTGCTCCTTTCTATAATAATCGAGTCATAGAAAAAACAGATATCAGAGGAATTCGCACTCTGGAACCTTTACCGTAAAATTTCCATTCATTAGCCAGGTCTGGTCTGAATCTTACAATTTTCTGGAAACAATCTACGGTAGCTCTATACTTGGTCAGCATATCAATACCGATAATGCAGTCAAAATCGGACAAACCGAGTACAATACAATCTAACTCTATCTCATGCCCGTCATACTGTAGCATACAATTTCTAGCAGAATTCACTGATATAAGATCTTTCCCTAAAGGTGAAGAGATAGATACTACAGCAGATAAAGACTCAACAGGAAAATTATGCATTAATGCAAATCGCTTAGAGATAAAAGTATGGGATGCACCAGTATCAATCAATACATATGCAGGATAACCACAAAGCTCTTTTTGTCATGAGCCACCAACTTTTTGCAACATCATGCAACTGGTGCCCAATCAGTTTAACTCTCCGCTCATCTGTATAGTCTAAGGAATCAAATAACATCTCAATGTCATCAACCCAACTGTCACAAGCAACAGACGTCTCAGTGCCTTTCAGAGTCGGTGGTTTGAACGATTGAAATCTTTTCAACAGTTTTTCCATGGGTGTCGCTGTCACATCCATTGGATTATTTGAAGTACTACCTTGTTCTAGGATTCTTCGAGGAGGCATATCTGATTATCAAAATGGTTAGTACTCAATTATATTCAATCTGTCTCAGTCCTCCTCTAATCATCGTACCTCTAATCATGAATCGGTTCTGATTCATTCTTTCAATAGTACACATTTCCAATCAAATCAAATAATCAGATAAACATGGACTTTCTAAAGCAATAAAACATGCTTTCATCTCATAGAAGCAAGAAAGGAAACTTAATCTACCCCGCTCACTAGCTTCTATGTCCATCTACAGTTCTGGTTCTATCTCTGTCTCAAGAACCTACTGCTCTGATACCACATGTTGTGGGGACCCGGACGCTAATTCATTTCTTAATCATCTTTGGGATTAACTGGATCAATTAAATAATCTAAGTCGAATTTTTTTTTAAAGTGTAAAACTAATAAATAAGTGTACAATGTATTGTAAGAAGTCATGCACTATAAAGATCAAGTTAAATATTTACAACAAGATCCAAGTAAAGTCATAACAGTCGAGTGGTTAACAGCTACATCTCAAGCTATAAACAACCAAGTCTACTTCTAGGCCCAGATTACCACTCTAATCTCGATCTGTCATCCTCTTTTCGACCCTGATCCTGTCCCACCTGTTGTCATGCACACATACAAACACAACAACAGCCGGATAACTCCAGTGAGAAATACACTCCCACTATAAACAATGTAACATGCAATTCATATAAACATATACGAAAGCATAAAACATTCATTAAACATGTATCGAAATCTACGAAACATAACTCGATATAAATCTGTAAATCAAACTCTTGGACTCTTAATCTCTGACTCGACTCTAATCTAGGTATATGGCACGCACACCTCAAATGCAAGTATTTTCCTATAGCTTTAATTGAAGCATTAAGTTCTTTCAAGCCAACCTTAACAATTAAGTTAAGTATATGGCACGCACACCTCAAATGCAAGTATTTTCCTTCAAACAACAATGAGTTTTTACTTTTCAATCATCTTTTCAAGTAATCAATTGCAGTGTTGTTAGAGGAAGCATTGTCGACTATGACTGAAAAGACATTTTCTATCTCCCACCTTCTCAGACAAACCTCAACCATCTTGCCAATTTCTTCCCCGGCATGAGTAGTGATTGTTGTGAAGTTAATTATTCTTTTAGGTAGCTTCCAATCACAATCCAAAAAATGAGCTGTCACTACAATGTAATTTATGTTTTGAATGGATGTCCAAGTATTGGTTGTGACACTTACCCTTTGGTCTCTGATCGCACTTTGTATCTTAGCTTTCTCAATTAAGTATAGATCATAAACCATACTTGCAACTTTATTTTGATCAGAAATTCTGAATCTCAGTTGTAATTCATGCAATAATTCTACAAACTCATTCTCTTCGATAGCCCTAAAAGACACTTCATCAACAATCACATACCTTGCCAATTTCAGCTCACATCTTTTCTAGTTATAAGCTTGAGTAACCAAGGCACTTCCTTGCCCCATAGTCTCATTCGTCAATATAGTTTGACTTTTATCATCTGTACTCGATTCGTAGAGAGGACTCGACTTACACCTCTTTACTAGGTGGTTTTTTAACCTACTAGTACTCCCATAAACTGTTGGGATCTCAACTTTGCAATATTTGCATATCCCTATTTGTTTTATGCTCCCATTAGCCAACTTTCGTGTACTATTTCCACAATGCTCCCAAAATATACTCCTGGACCGCTTAGGAGATATAGAAGGCTTTGCTTTCAAAGATTTTCTTAATCGTTTTCGATCTGTAGACTCTTGTGTTTCAGATTCTGTTGCGCTTGATGTTTGGGATGGACTTGGAGATGGCATATTAAACTTCGTCCTGAAAGAAAAAAAATAAACACTTTACTAGATAAATTAGAAACAAACAAGTGAAGAGGCTCAAGACATGCGCTCGGATGTAGCTTGATTAAATTTTATGATGTGGTCAATATGTAGGTTGATTAAATTTTATGATGCACTCAATAGAGCTGAACTTCATCATACTTTTATTGAAACTGATTAAATTTATGATGTAGTCAATAGAGCTCTACTTGTCTTTTCCTAATCCTTCCAATAAATCATTTCCTCTTTTATTCTAACAAATAATTTCAAAACACAACCAATTTTTCAGATATGTATAATACCTAAAATAACATCTTTACATAGTGGACTTCAAATATATCATAAAAAATGACATGAGAGTTATGAAATTTTCAAATACCTTAAAAAAAGAAATTAAATAATCCTAAATCTATTGTTCCAAATCAGTATCAATTTTTTAATTCCAACTCCTTGAACATTCTGCAATGGTGTATTTGTAATATGATGCGATGTACTTGCACAAGTATCAATTTCAATAAAATAAGTCCTTTTTCGTCTTCTTTATTTTTTCCATGTGGATGGAGTCAACCTCCTGTATCACTCCATCTTCGAAAACATCACCGAGTAATTTTGTCGGACAAAAACCCAAATCACACATAAAGAAAGAGTCCTTGAGTTTTGACAACTTTGTTGGACAAAAACCCAAAGATATATATTGTGGTGTCCATAACCAAAAATCAAAATTTCTCAACGAAACATAAAATCTCCGAAGTCCAATCTCCCATCCAAGTAAATCAAGAAAAAATCAAAATAAAAAGAGATTTACCTCTCACAATCATCGATTTCTCATCTCTTTGTGTAGATTTTTTGTTGTCTTCGATTCAAAAGTAAGGCTTAGGGTTTTTTCCTTGAAAATGAGGCTTAGAGTTTTCATGTCGTGATAGGAACTGACGATAAAGATGAAAAAAGAGTGGGTGAGTTTTCTTATCTGCTAGTGATAAGTTCTTTCACTAATTGATTATTGGTTTCAGCCCACTATCAAATTTTAGCCCAAATAATTTTATTATAAGAATTTTTCGGTATTTTGGTATATACCGAAATATCGAATTTTTAAAAAACCCATACCGATAACGTACGGTATAATATCATACTGAAATTTTTGGAATACCAATAATATTGGTATATGCGGTATATTTCGATATGATATGTACGGTATACCGAACTTTCGATATTTTTTCTCAGCCCTAGTTTTAATAATTGGATACATTAGTGAAAAAAAATTTCTTTCTTTTTTTAGTATTTTAAATATAAGCAGAAGCGAAAACCCAATACATTTTAAAAAATTTAGATAGTGAAAATTTCAATTTATTTAAGGAAATCATATTGTTTGCACAAAACAATTGAGCGGGAGTGCCAGACACGAGATCATGCAAAGTGTGTGAAAGTCCGACTTCTAAAAAAGCGATGTGAATGCCGAATCGACTATTAGTTCTAACTCCATCGGTAAGACATAAAGCTAGGTAAGTAACTTAAGAAAATTGAAGAAAAAGTTATGAATAACAAAAAATTTAATTTTGTCATCAACTTGAATTAACAATTTTACAACTAGAATTGGAAAAGTTGAAGGAAAATGCTAAAACTAAGGAAAGTAAGCTAACGAAAATTGGAAATAAGTGAATTACAATGAACTAGAATTGATGAAATTTGCAGAGAATATTTTATTTTGTTGATGATGAGTTATGTGTTGTCTTTCTGATGATTCTGCTTGTTTTGTTCGAATTCCTCTTAGTGGGTTTGGCTCATCTTCCACGATAACCGATCGTGGATTGTGTCTCAACTTTCTCAAAATGAGCAAATGTCCAACTTCTCAAATCGCCAAATCTTCTAACTTAATGGACTTTTAAACCAAATGAGCCCTAATTTTTATTTGGGATGACAAAATTAGGGTATAACAAATGACGCCTTAGCCAATTTGGTCAATGAGCTAATTTAACTATTTATATAATCTTGTTTACCTGCTGACTTCTCTAGTTCTTTTCAATTTACACAGAGGCTCAAAGTACAATTCTCAAATATGGATGAAGGAATAACTTAATCTCCATGTTCTCCTTATCACGCTTCCCTTTCAAACCCTTCAAGCTCCAAGATTCTCCTTGAATTGTATTTTTCTTCCCTCACTCTCGCCTTCTTTTAAATTCATTACTTCATTCATCCACCCACTAGAAAGTCGTCGCATTGCCACCTCTCTTGCTATAGCCTGCAACATTAACACCACAGAGTCTACCTCTCTCACTTCCGAACACAGAACTCCAGGGAACAAGTAAATTATTGTCCTCCTCATTTTTCCATGGCATATATACGGCTTAAATTTTTAACATGCATTCATCCACTTGCTTGTAACTTCATTATAGACACCTGACTTGCAACTAGATATCATACACCACATAGAACACAACTAGGACTTTATATATATTTGGAATATGAAATATACATAATGGATCTTTTTGTTTGTTTTAAAAAATGGTGATCAAATTGCGGCATGTAGCTCTGCTATTGATGTAATAAATTTTTTTTCATTATTTGTGCTTGCTTTGTCTCTATATTGATATAATGGCTTGGAAGTAGTTCACTGACTGGTGATGGTGTGAATTGTCAAATGGCTTGCTTTTATTTTGGGATGAACTTGTTGTTTGTTGTATTCTTATCTGTAATATGTTTGAGGTTATGGGACTTACAAGTTTCAAGATAAACTCTGCAAAAAATTTTTGCATGAAAGATCCAATTGTCTGTTATGCACTATCTTATATAACCACTGACAAAATCGCAATTTTCTGTGAAAACACACCACATAATTTTCTTGACAAACATTCACACATAATTATTGAATAATATTTACACATGGTTCACATATTGTATCAACCATTTTAACACTAATTTGACCAATAAAACCAACAAATCTACAAATACACTCCCCAAGATGTGGTAACCAAAGAAAATCCCATGAGAAATTTTTGTATTTATTTACAAATGCTTTATCATTATTTGTAAGTAAAATTTGTTGGGAATGACTTACAATCCCATGAGCAAAAATTCGTATTTATTTACAAATGTTTTATCATTATTTAAAAGTAAAATTTGTTGGGAATGACTTACAAGCATGCTCTCCACATCACCCGAATTTTGCAGATTTCTTCATAAACATCAATTTCTTGTAAAAAAAACAAAACAAAACAAAAATTTTCATTAACAAAAAAGTGGCTACTTCATACAATATTGACCAAAGAAAAAACATATCACATCTTCTACATTCAAAAATTGAAACCTCATGAACCATCAGTCTCTTGCATCCCCACATTTTAACCACAACAAAATCCGGATGATATCTTCAGGTTGATATAGCATAATCAATAGCAATTTATGCTATGCAAACCACATTTCAAATGCTATATTGCATCTATCCATCACCACCTCAATCAAATACAATAAATTCAAGGATAAAACACACAAAACCAAATGATTTAAAGCCATAATTTGGCCACCATATCATCTACGCATGAAAGTGACTAACTAACCATGTTTAGCAACATTTTTTTCTCTACCAAACAAAAATGTTGGCATTACTATTTTTGGTGATATTAATCAAGTTTCAAGTATAAAGCAAAATCAAATAGTAATTACATTAGGATTCACAAGTCTCTTTACAATTAAACTTCATCCACCAAGTTGGATAGTTGGTTGTTAAGAATTTTTTTTAACTCAATGATCCTTGAACTTTTTCTCTTCTCGACCATTGATAAGATTTATTTATTCCATAGGAAGTTACACTCATGGTTAGTGATCATTCCTAAGATGAGCACCGTATTTTTGCCTTAAATAAGAAGATCCTCAAGGATAATGTTATTTTACCGGCCCTCATGCCAAGGATTCTCCATCATATCTCGAGTTACCTTACTTTGTAGTTAAAAATCTTCTATTGTTATGTCGATCTATCCAACCCAAAAACTGATTCTTCTCATTTCATGAACTTTTCCTCATGTATTAGTTCACAATCCTCATTATTTTGCTCAATAATTTTTAATTTTTTTTTATCATGATCGATCTTAGTTCCTCTAATTTTACACTTTCCTTCCTCATTTTTTTCTGCCTTATGCAGCAACAATCTTCTTCTTTGAATTTTAGTGAATGATATTGAAAATTTATGGTGTTAGACCAAAAGTCACTCTTTTGTTAGTTTATTGAGTACTGACTTGAGAATGCTTCTGATCCCCAACCTATATCGTGGAGATTTTCCATGTTGAGGTTTAATCTTAGACCTAATCTGATTCCCCTAAACTTTTAAGAACGATGGTTTTATGTAATTTTTTTCCTTATATTGGAGGCCAAGAATCCCACATCGTATATCAAATTCCCTTTGCCATATACTGCATTTCTCTTTTCATAAAATGATCCCCTCTGCTTGAATTTCTTTTGTACTTATCCTTCACCTAAAAAATCTTATCGATAAACACCCAACACTTTTTTGGGGATTTTGTGAGGGAATTGTTCTTTTTCCACTTTGAACATGAGATTTTTTTTAAAAAAACTCGAATGTCATTTTTTTGAGAATCCAATAAATTTCATCATTTTTTTATATTCATATTCCCATTATTTGTCTTTGTTGCAATTTTTCTTCTTTTCCATATTAAACAATATATGGTTTTCTCTTATTTTGCCCCAAGCTATCCACATCATTCAGTAAAGTCTTGGAAACTTAAAATCTTCATCCTTATTTATTAGACCATTTTTATGAGTAAAATATTCTTTCATATGTTCACTATCTGGATTTTGGATATCCTCTTCAGCATTTGTGTGGCCTAAGAATGCATCGAAATAGTGGTGATAATAATTTCCTACAAAATTTTGTTTGTGGTCACTATTCTAGTCTTCCTCGCAATTCTATTCATATTTTCCTTGGACAAAATTATGTTGTTGTTTCTTCAAATCCACTGACTGTGGTTGCATTATTTGGCTCACTCTTTATGTTAAGCAACTCATGGCCTCATCTAAACGTCTTATGAAACTTGACATCATAAAATCCAATTTATCTTTCTCATAATCTATGTCTGAGCAAATACGAGGAACTGAGAGTCCTTTAGTAATTTCATTGGAATGCTCATCTTGATATATGTTTTGATACATCTGTTCCACCATGTGATGGACTTCTCCTCCTTGTTCTTAGAGCCTTGTGATAGTCCCTCATGTGAAACTCATGTTTCTTTTCATGAATCATAATCGTATGTATTTGAAAATTCAGAAATCATGTATTTCTCAGTATCAAAAAATGCATCCCATTCATGTAAATACATCATTCTGTTTTAGCATTCATCTAAATTTTGTCTCATTTCCTCTGTAAAAGATACTTGAGGAATCCACATTTATCTCTAGAAACACAACCATATTAAACATGAAGATTTAGGATTAGCATATTCTCCATATCCCCAAGAATTTATCGTGCATTCAGTTGATACAATGAACTCCTTCGATAGTATTCATCATCTAATTCTTTCAGTCTTTTCTTGGCAGAAGGTACTTGAGAAATCCACATCTTATCTTGTGAAAGATCATTATAAGAATCTGAAAAGTCATAAATCATATGTCATTCATTCCAAATGTCAACTGAGTGCATTCTTTTCCAATTTTTCATAAACATATTGAGTTTGCAGCATCCTTTCGTCCTTCTCAGTGTTTCCTCGCTTCCTTGACGTCATGGTCCCAACGTGCGTGCCGAACCTGTTTGCGAAGAAAAATTGTCCGGGCAAGCCAGACACAAAATTGTGCCAAGTATGTGAAATTCGACTTCTAAAAACGAGCGATTTGAATCCCGAATAGTCCGTTAGTTCTAATTCACTATGTAAGCCAAAAAACTTAGAAATTAACATTAGAAATTGAAGGAAAATTCATGATCAACAAAAATGTAATTATGTCATCATGAATTGGAACAAGCATTTTTATAACTATAATTGAAAAGGTTGAAGGAATATACTAAAACTAAAAAAATATTAAACTAATGAAAATGAAAATAAACGAATTAAAATAAACTATAATTGATGAAATCTGTAGATAATTTTGTAATAATTTTTTGATGATGAGTTATGTGTCGTCTTTCTAATGATTTTTCTTGCTTTTATTCGTATTCCTCTAGTGGTTTGACCCATCTTCCACTATCACTGGTCGTGAATCATGATTATGCTTCCTCAACGTGTACAGAAGGTCCCACTTCTCAAACTGCCGTACATTCTAACTTAATGGGATTTTAATCAAATCGGCCCTAATATTTTTTGAGATGACAATTTGAGCATAACAAGATAAATAGTCTTTAAAAAGTATATGCATAACTTAATTTTGTTTTGAAAATAATTATAAATAGAATTCAATTTTAAATAAGGAAAAATAATTTAACAATTGTGCATTTTCCCATATGTCAAAAGTGGGCATTTGCCAGTAAGGAAATTTTGAAAATGTACGAATTTTATTTTTTGAAGTAAATTTTATTTTAAAATAATAAAAATATTTCCTGCTTCTGAAATTGGGTCAATAAAAAATATATGATCCATTTAAAATTTAATTAAATAAAAAAGATTTTGACTTTTTAAATCGAAGAAAGGGAGTTGACTCCCTCTTAGTTAGGTGAAATCATTGATTAGCTCATTAATTAGTTAGTTAGATATTATTTTTTTTAAAAATATTTTTTTAATTGATATCGTCTCTGATTTCAGGGTTTCATTTAGTTATTTTTGTGTTCTTCACAGCAAAATAATCAAAAATCATATGTCATTCATTTAATTTTGGTTGTTTTTTGTTAGAATTTTGTGGGTGGAGTTAGTGTGAGCATTTACAGTCGAGCAACGTAGTGTGGGTTAAGTGTGCTAAGTGTGTGGGTCGAGCAGGTGGATGGAGTGTACTGGTGTGTGTGTGTGTGCTAATATGTGCCGGTCTAGCATGGTCGTGTGTGCTAGGTCTGGGTCGTGTGTTGGTCGAGCACGTGTGGGTCATGTGTGGGTCGAGCATATGTGTTTCCCCATCACCCCTCACCCTGTGGGTCGAGTTGTGAAGAACACGGGCCGATCTCTTCACACCTCGACCCAGGTGTGAAGAGTGGGTCGAGCTCTTCACACTTCGTGTGTGTGGGTCGAGTGATGTGTTGGTTGAGGTTTGATGGAGTGTGCTGGTGTGGGGTCGAGTGTACTAATATGTGTGGGGCAAGCATGGTCGTATGTGCTGGGTCTGGGTCGTGAGTGATGTGTTGGTTGAGGTTGCAAATGTGTTGGTTGAGCTTGCAATTCATGGGTCGAGTGATTTGTATGTGTCGCAATTCATGGGTCGAGTGTAGCATATTGTGATCTTAGCGTTGCGGCGCTGTATAGGCAGCGCCTAGGAGCTTGAGCTTAGCATCTTAGAGTTGTGGCGCTGTATAGGTAGAGCATAGGTGCTTGAGCTTCGCAAATTCAGGCGCTTCGGCGCTAGTTTGTAGCGCCTAGGCACTCATCTCTTTCACATAGCATATTCTTTTAAATAAATAATCTTGTCTATAATATAATATTCTTATCTATGTTTTGTAGATTATGCCAACCGTTATTCTTTTTGAGTGCAACGGGGAATGGGAAATTAAAGAAGATAATAAATTTAAATGGTGTTCACGGTCGAGTAGTAAGTGGGCAGCGATTCATTTGGATTCTGATGTTTGTTCTATGGAATATATGGAAAGTGAGATATACAGAATTATGAATCTAGTTGGAACAGAAAAATTGAAATTAAGTTAGCTTCCTTATGTGAAGTATTGCAATATTCGTACAATTTATATTGAGGATGATAATGATTTGAAAGCATACTTATATTTTGGATGTGCAAAAGAAAGAATTGTACTTCATGTTGAATTTGAACTCAATATTGTTTCTCTTGATATTGTTGAAAGTGAAAATATCATGTCAGCGGATTTAAATGTGACTCATTTGGATTATGATTGTGTCGATAATTAAACAAATATATATGATCACTATTTTGATAGAACTTTTGTCTCAAATGACTATTATACCAATAATGATGTATTGGAAGATATAAATACTTCATGTTCAACTGAAAATATGGAAGAGAATGATGTGAGAAGCAGAGAAAATGATGTGGAAGACATAGATGCAGTGCATGTAGATGATAATGATGTCATGCAACAAACTTACATCCACCACATCAGTGTAGCTCATGATACTAAGAGTCATGTTCAAGCTAACAATGATGCATATTCATTTCCCGATGGTTCCAACCTATTTATTGGTCAAAGATTTTCAAGCAAGAGTGAAGTGAAGAAAGTGATATCCAAAATTGCTTTGAACTCGTCTTTTGAGTTTGAAAGTGCCAAATCTTCCCCAAATATCTAATTGGTTCGTTGTGTGACTAAAGGTTGCAGCTGGAGAATTTGAACTTCAAAAAATGAGGACTCAACAGATTTTGTGATTCGTACATACTGCAACACACAATTGTGATTTGACAGGAATGCGTACAAGCAAGCTCATTTGTCGTTTGTGATATGTTGGTAGAGAACTTTCGGGGACAACAAAAAACACCTCAACCAAAATCTGTTATGAAAATGTTGCGGAATAAGGGGGTTGACATTACCTATTACAAAGCCTTGAAAGGCAAATAACTTGCTCATGATATCTTCAGAGGTGATCCTGAAAGAAGTTTTGCTCTTCTACCTTCATATTTGAAAATGGTCAAGAGAATGAATCCATGTAGTATAATAGATGAGCATAATAGATTCAAGTATTTGTTTTAAAATATGACGCATGTGTAAGAGGATATAGATGCATGAGAAAAGTACGTTGTATCTATTGATGGTACATGGTTGAAAGGAAAGTAAGATGGTACTTTACTTGTGGCTTCAGCACAAGATGGAGATTTCCATCAATATCCTTTGGTTTGGGCTGTTGTTGATGTAAAATCCATTGCTTCACGGAGTTGGTTTTTGATGAAGCTGTTGGAAGTAGTGGTTGATGAGGAAGAGTTGGTGATTATTTCAGACAGATATCCGGGCATCATTGCTGCAGTTGCTGATGTTTACAAAAAAGCACATCATGACCATTTGTTAGACTTAATTTAATTGTGGTGATGAGACTTAAAACCAGTAGGTCGTGATAACTTTAATCAGAAGACAGCATAAAAGCAGAAGCTCTCGTAACGCGTTAACAAAGCAGTACTCTTAGAGTACTTATCAGCTTAGATAACCAGAAGCAGAACGTAGCCTTTTAAAGAAGCAGAACGTAGCCTTTTAAAGAAGCAGAACTTAGCTTAAACAAAAGTAACTTAACGTCTTTTGTGTGAATTTTTAGTCTTAAATATTACCGTTACTTTACCTAGTACTAGTATTAATTACACCATTAATGCTGTACAAAGACATTTAATGTTCCTTACTAATTTTAGTATAAAACAAGACTGATTGTTTTGAAGTTTTCTGCATGACCTTTTTTAGGTATTAAAGCTGATCTTACTCAGGAGTCACAGAAGCCGTTTTTTATTATAGATGTTGGACTCAAGTTTTCTATATATAAAAGGTTCAACCATATATAGAAAAACGCCATCATCTTTATCTACACAACGATTATTCCAACGTGAGCTTGAGCTATCAACTACTACTTATCTTCTAACTCAACATACAGAAAAGCAGCACATGCCTCATTATCAATATCCGATCTTCTGAGATCATATTGTGCTGACTGTTTCGTATTCTCTTCAAGCTAAACACTTTACTACATGTTATTGAGAATATTGAGAATAGTTTGTAAACTGAAAAAGAGCCTTTTCCAGAACTTTGTTGTATTCATTTACATTGTGTTGAGAAACTAAGAGTTTCAGTCGGCAAAGGATAAGCCCTACTGAAGTGGGTGTGTATAAGTGTTGTACTGTAATAACCAAAGTCTTTTAGTGATACTTTCTGGAAACAGAAGAAGGGGAGACGTTCATCTTCGAACTTTCAGAAACAACTACTGTTCTACTGCCTACTGTTTTATTGTATTTCACCGTACTCCATCGGATCATTTCCGCACTTATTATTGTGATCTGCTGGATCTATATTCGAACAAGATAAGCTATAATCTCTAACAGGATTCTAGCACTTTTTCCAAAAACATCCATCAAATGAAAGAGTTTATTTACCCCCCGTCTAAACTCTATATCGATCCCCAATAAGTGGTATCAGAGAAGATTTTTCTTGTTCTAAATATTTACAACAGATATGGCACACTTCAACAAAGTTCCCATGTTCTCAAAAGAAATTTTCGATGACTGGAAGATCTGGATGCAAGCTCATCTTGCAGCTCAAGACGATGACATTTTGTTTGTCATCACAGATGGCTCATTGAAGATCTTGAAGCCTAACACTGCTATTGTTGTTACTGAGGGGGCATCTAAGATGGTTGAGAAGTACAGAGGAGAATGGACAAGTGAAGACAAAAAGAAAGCTAATCTTGACAATGTTATAAGGGACATTCTCTACAAAACTCTCGACAAGAACACCTTCAGTAAGATCAAGATGTGTCCTACTGCAAAAGAGATTTGGGAAAATCTCATCCAAATCTGTGAAGGAAATGAACAAACGAAGGAAAATAAGTTGTCTGTAACAATGCAGAAATTTGAAAATTTCAAAATGAAAGCTGGAGAAACTCTGAGTGAGTTTGATGAACATTTCAGGAGCCTGGTTAATGAGCTGGCAGCTTTAAGGAAAGAACACGGCAACAGAGAAATAACACTCAAATAAATGAGAGCTTTACCCAGGGAATGAGACGTAAAAACTATGGCTATGAGAGTATCTAAATATCTGAACAAGTTAGAACTACAAGACTTGTTTGCAGACTTAAAAGCCTATGAGTTTGAACTAGAAGTGAGAAGTGGAGAAGAGCCCTCAACAAATCTATCTACCAAGGCTCTCACTGCTACTACTACTGCTACTGCTACTGCTGCGGTTATTCCAAGTGCATCACCTGCTACTGCCATTGAAAGCACATATGAAAAGACTGTTGAATAGATTAGCAACGATGTAATGTCCTTGTTTGTGAAGAAATTTTCCAGATTCATGAAGAAGAATCACCGAGCTTACCAGAGTCCTAACCGAAATTTTAAGGACTCTCCACCTGGCGATATGGCGTGCTTCAGTTGTGGAAAAGTTGGGATTTCATTGCTGATTGCCCAAAGCCGAATAAAGATGATCATAAGAAAAAAGAATACAAGAGGAATGACAAGAAATTCAGAAGAGACCGCAAAGCGATGATTGCCAAAGAAAGCAAATCAAAATGGATGGATTCTAGTTCTAAGTCATCTGATTCAGAAAGTCATTCTACTGATAGGGATGCAGAAGAGATCAAATGTCTTATGAGAGACACTGAATCAACCTCGACATCTGGAGAGGTATTTGACTTTGACTCAAATGAATTTACACGAACTGATTTAGTTAAAGCACTGCATGACATGGTGGAAGAGTACTCAAGACTTTCTCAGTCATTCAAGGAAGTTAAAATTGAAAATCAAAGTTTAAAGGATCAAATCAGTAAGTTTACCTGCTTACAAGAGAAAAACTGTAGCTATATAGAAGTTGAGATGAGTAAATTAAGAATTGAGAATGACAGAGTGAATGCAAATTACCAGACGATGAAGTCTGAAAATCAGAAGCTATCGGTTCTGGTAAATGCATGGAATAAGTCTTCTGTTTCATTAGAGAGGATGCAAGAATTGCAGAAGCAATCTAGAGATAGGAGTGGACTCGGATTCTGCAATAATGAAAGCACCTCTGAAACTAGTACTAAGCTAGAGCTGGATACAAGCAAAGGGAAATACATTCGTTTTGTTAAATCCAGTGTGGTATATGAACCAGTAGTACCAACTGTTCGAGTTGAAAGGGCTGTAGATCAGACGAACAGAAGGAAGCATTTTGGTCTGGGTTATGTTGAACCTAAGGAAAGAGTCCACCAGAGTTCTGGATCCAATAGAGGATTCAACTCAGGAGGACAACCCCCTATGAAGGTTAAAAACTACCAGTACTATAATTCTAGACCTTTGGGGACAACTCAAAAGGTAAAACCGTGGGTAAGGGTAAGATTATCCATGGCAACATTACTATAAATGATGTGCTCTTGGTTGAAAATCTCTGTTACAATCTAATCAGCATTAGTCAACTATTTGATAATGGTTACTCAATAGCTTTTCAGAAGCACACTTGCACAGTTAAAGATGCCAATGAATCTATTGTTCTAACCGAAAAAAAGAAGGCAACACATACAAAGTATCATGGAATAAAGATCATGTTAATATTCCTATATGTTTAGTTGCTCTTAGTGATAAACATTGGCTATGACATACGAGATTGAATCACTTGAACTTCAAGTCAATCAATAATCTCAAGAAACAGAACATAGTTGATGGTTTACCTGATATTAATTTTGTTAAGAATCGTGTAAATGTTCTGCATGTCAACTTGGCAAACAAGTAAGATCTAGCTTCAAGAATAAAGGTAGTAAATCAACATCAAGGTGTTTGGAATTATTGCATATGGATTTGTTTGGTCCAATCCTTATCATGAGCTTAGGGGGAATGAAGTATACACTTATTGTTGTTGATGACTTTTCTAGGTTTACTTGGGTAATATTTCTTGCTGGAAAAGATCAAACCAGTAGCCTCCTGATCAAGCTTCTAAAAAAGATTCAAAATGAAAAATCAATTCCTGTTATTAAAATCAGAAGTGATCGGGGCACTGAATTTACTAACAAAATTCTTGAGTTATACCTCGATGAACAGGGCATCCATCATGAATATTCAAGCCGCCAGAACGCCTCAACAAAATGGAGTAGCTGAGAGGAAAAATAGGACTCTTAAAGAAGCTTCTAGAACAATGCTAGTAGATGCAGACATCTCTCAGCGCTTCTGGGCATAAGCAATCAACAAAGCATACTACACACAAAACAGAACCATGATCAACAAGAGGCACAATCAGACTCCATATGAGATTTCATGTGTTTGGTTGCAGATGCTTTGTGCATAATAATGGTAAATTATTTGTCAACATTTGACTCAAAATCAGATGCTGGAATCTTTCTTGGATATTCAGTAGTAGGCAAAGCATTCAGAATTTTCAATAATAGAACTCTTAATGTTGAAGAATCTATTCATGTTGTTTTTGATGAAGATAGCAGTGCTCCTGGAATTTCTAACGTGTCAAATCTAAATAAAAGGTTAGATAGGATTCATCTGGAAATGGATAGTGAAGATGATGCAGAACCTAGTGTCAAAGATGCTCAAAATTCAGAACTAGACATTCCTCTGGTAGAACCAGTTGTTCAGACACGGGACATACAAGAACCAGAAGTTAACATTCCAGAACCCGTTATTGATTTAGCTGAGCCTGATCCGAATCCATCAAATCAGGAAAAAATTTCTTTAAAACCTTTTATCTGGAGAAAATCTCACCCTCCATCTTTGACTATTGGTAATCCAGTAGCTCCATTAAGAACCAGAAGGTAAATGATTAATGAATATATGCATGCTGTTTTTTATCTATCAGGATGAACCAAAGAAAATTGAAGAAGCTCTTCTGGATCCCATTGAAACTATGCAAGAAGTGCAGAATCAATTTTAAAAAAAATGAAGTTTGGTTTCTTGTACCTAGACCATCTCATCAAGCTGTTATTGGAACCCGATGGGTATTAAGAAACAAGCTAAATGAAGAATGTACTGTTGTCAGAAATAAAGCAAGACTGGTGGCTCAAGGTTTCAGATAAGAAGATGGAATTGACTATGATGAGACCTACGCATCAGTAGCAAGGCTTGAAGCTATCGAATATTCTTAGCCATTGCTGCTTTCAAAAATTTCAAAGTTTATCAGATGGACGTAAAAAGCTCCTTTCTAAGTGTCTACTGCAAGCAGAGGTCTATGTTGAACAACCTCCAAGTTTTATTGATCATTTCTTACCGCATCATGTATTTAAATTACACAAAGCCCTGTATGGTTTAAAACATGTTGGAAACTTAATTTCGGCTGTTTGACAAACCATTTATCTACGGAACCAACTGATCAAGTATTCGTATTAAGCAACTGAAGTATCACGTGAAATATCAAGGCAACCGAATCCAGCTGAACTGAGCTTTCGAAGTTAACTGACTGATCAGTTAGAAACTGATCAGTTGAACCTAACTGGATTCTTGAAGACTGTTGTCACTTTGATTGTTGCACTCCCAAGAGCAGGTTGTCCACAAGTAGTATTATTCTGTGAGTCCGATATCGTATCCACAGGGAAGCTAAGGTAATTTCAAGTCCACTACAATGTCTTTTTGTTTTGTTTTTGTGTTTGTTTCTTTTTAATTTTAATTGTTTGAATCTTTAATGGGTAAATTTTAATTGTTCAAATTTTAATTTAGGTAGTTGAGATTAAAGGATCCACTTTTGGTATTTTAATAAAGTTAACATTAACGAACAATATTGAAATCCACTTAATAAAATGGTTCCAATATATTAAATAATCATATTATATTATGTTATAAATTATTATCTTATAAGCATATAATATATAACAAAACTTATAAATGTGGTCAAGTATTTTGTAATGCCCGAGAATTTGATTATTGTAATCTGATATGATTTGTTGATTAATTAATGTGATTATAGATGGAACAGATTAGACCGGGGAAGGCGGAAAGGAGAGTTGAATTATGTGTGAGGATTGAGCCTCGCGCATATGCGCGACTTGGATCCGCGCATGTGCGCGCAAGGGGCAGAGAACCTCGCGCATATGCGCGAGGAGTGTACGCGCATATGCGCGAGTTGTGCGACGAATCAAGTGCAATTCCAGATAACCTCGCGCATATGCGCCGAGCAGGGGCGCGCATATCCGCCAGGCGCTGTGCATGCTACGCGCCGAGACATAATGTCTCGCGCATATGCGCCGAGAGATGTCGCGCATATGCGCGAGACGTGTTGCGTGAAAGGATAAGCCACCTAGCTCTAGACATGCAATACATATATATAAAGAAACGTTCATCCATCAAAATCCAATACGCCTTTTTGTGAAAGATCCGGCCGTCAGAATTTCAATCTGACTTCAGTACTGTGTTCCTATCGACGCAGGCTCCAACTGGACGTAAGTTTTGTTACGTTTTGATATGTTTTGAAATTGTGCTATTGTCAGAATTGAATAGGATTCATATATGATGTTCTTGACATGCTAGAAATCAGAGAATCGAAGTCAGATTAAGAAACAGATTGAGTACGGATTTGTTATAATTTTTCAGAGTATATTGATTGATATTGGACAGATTTTGATTATTGATTGATTACAGATTGTATTGGATATGAGTTATGGATTTTAATTAATATCGGTTGATATGGTATTGACGGGGATATCGGGATTGTTCCGTTATGCCGCTAATTTTGAATTAAATCCAGATTTATCAGATTCGATATTGATTTGAGCAGTATATTAATATGGTATTATTTGATATTGTCATTACCAGACTGAGGGTTGACAGACTTTGAATTCCAAACAGGAACGTCATCAGAACTGCGATAAAAGAAAGGTATAAGTCAATGTGGTATTGGGAGATCGACACAAGTAGGATATACTTGTGTTTCCCTAAATCACATACTATTTGTTATTATTTGCATTGATTTGATTTGATATGCATGTTCTATTGATGTATAGAGAGCATGTGTTTAGACGAGTGATCTTGTGACAGAAGTACCTGATAGTGGCGGGATCGCCACGGGCACATTGCACGATGTCACAAGATAGTGTATTGGCGATAGTGCCACAGTCTGTGACGGATAGGTCAAGACACTGGATGTTTGGTTATATCGACGTGGATAGAATCGGAGTTTCTTCTATTACTGTTGGTCGATATAGGAATACCA
>NC_133320.1:17953012-18069363 GCF_012295235.1 Primulina huaijiensis | reverse complement strand
CTTCTTGAATGTTTTCTTCCACAAGAGTTTCAATAAGATTTTCATCTTCACTTTCATCTCCTTTGTCATGTGGTTGCTTACAAAGATTAAACACATTAAGCTCCAAGGTCATGTTATCAAATGACAACTTCATTATTTCATTCCTGCAATTTATAAGAGCATTAAAAGTTGCTAAAAATGGACGACCTAAAATTACAGGAATTGCATTACAAGCTTCGATAGGTTGTGTATCTAAAACTATGAAATCGACAGGATATACAAAGTTATCAACTTGGACCAATACGTCTTCTACCATACCTCTTGGCACTTTAACGGATCTATCAGCAAGTAAAATGTTACCGAAGTAGGTTGTAACTCGCCTATATTGAGTTCTTGATAAACTGAATATGGAAGTAAATTCACACTAGCTCCAAGGTCAAGCAAGGGTTTTTAAATCTTTCGTTCTCCAATAATACAAGAAATAGTAGGACAACCAGGGTCTTTGTATTTCAAAGCATTATTATTTTGAATGATTGCACTTACTTGTTCGGCTAAAAATGCTTTCTTTTTCACATTCAATTTTCTTTTCACAGTGCACAAGTCTTTCAAAAATTTGGCCTATGATGGTCCCTGTTTTATTTCATCTAATCAAGGAATATTAACTTTTACTTGTTTAAAAATATCATATATATCAGAATTCAAATTTGATTTTTTTGTATTTTTCAATGCATGAGGGAATGGTGGTGCCACTTTCTGTTGAACCTCCTCTTCGCAAGTTATGGGTTCCACTTCCTTACCCTTTGGAGTTGATTTATCATCATCTTCACAAGGTTCAAGAATGGATTTTTCCACAACCTTACCACTTCGAAGGGTAATAACAGATTTTAACTGATCCATCGGATGAGTTCCAGAAGTTCCAGTTTGTGAATGATGATTCTTGGGATTAGGCAGAGGTTGTGAAAGAAATTTACCTTTTTCATGAACATCAAGTGCAGATGCAAATTTAGCAAGAGTATCTTTCAAATTTGTCATGGTTTGAGCAGTTTAAGTATTGATAGACTCTTGCTTTACAATGAAAGAATTCAATATATCTTCCAAATTTCTTTTAGGTGGAGGAACATAAGGTGCATAATTTTGAAAATTTTGTTGATTTTGGAAATGTGGTTGTGAAAATTGTGCAGCATTATCATTCCTCCAACTAAAATTTGGATGATTTCGCCAACCTGGATTGTAACTTTGAGAAAATGGTTCAAAATTTGGCCTTTTGAGATTGTTCAAAACATTGGCTTGTTCATGGAGACATTCTTTAAAACAAGGTAAAGTGGGACAATCTTTTGTAGAATGATCACTTGTATCACAGATGTGACATGCAATTTCTTGAACAGATTTTAATTGACCATTCTTTTTCAATTCAAGTGCCTCAACTTTTCTTGCCAAAGAGGTAAATCTAGCTTGAAGATCATGTTCATCTTTGAGAGTGTACATACCTCCACCAGATGTAGGAGATTGAATCTTGTTTGATGGTTCGATTGTACCTATAGTGTCCCAATTTTGAGCATTTTCAGCTAATGAATCGAGATACTCAATTGCCTCATTTGGATCTTTATCTTCAAATGTTCCATTACACATAAATTCAACCATTTGCCTATCTTTAGGTGTTAAGCCTTCATAAAATTGAGAAACAACTCTCCAAATTTCAAAACCATGATGTGGACAAAGATTAAGCAATTCTTTATATCTATCCCAACACTGATAAAAAGTTTCTCCTTGTTTTTGAGTGAAAGTGATGATTTGCCTTTTGAAAGAATTTGTTCTATGAGATGGAAAAAACTTTTTCAAAAATTGTTGTTGCAATTCATCCCAAGTTCGAATGGATCCCGATCTAAGATTTTGTAGCCAAGTTTTAGCTTTATCTTTTAAAGAAAAAGGAAAAAGCTTAAGTCGAATGGTGTTCATGCTACAATTTAGATCATTATATGTGTTGCACACTTCTTCAAACTCTCGTAAATGCATGTATGGATTTTCAGAATCTAAGCCATGAAAATTGGGTAAAAGTTGGATAATACCAGGCTTAAAATTGAAATGAGATGCATCGGGGGGAAAAACTAGACATGAAGGTGCACTAGTACGTGTAGGATTCATGTGATCTCTAAGTGTTCTTCGTCTATCATGATCATGTTGAGATTGAATTTCATCTTCATTTTCTTGGATGGGTTCTTCCGCCATGTTTTGTGAAAATAAAGGGTTATTTCGAATGAGTCGACCACTAAGTGTACGTGACCAAATAATGCTCATGCAAATGCAAATGCAAAAGAATAAAAACACACAAAAGCAATAAAAATTCAAATAAAGAAAAATAAACTATAAACAAAATTAAATAGACTTGAAATTAAATTATACTTCCCCGGCAACAGCGCCAAAAACTTGTTGTCACTTTGATTGTCGCACTCCCAAGAGCAGGTTGTCCACAAGTAGTATAATTCGGTGAGTCCGATATCGTATCCACAGGGAAGCTAAGATAATTACAAGCCCACTACAATGTCTTTTTGTTTTGTTTTTGTTTTTGTTTCTTTTTAATTTTAATTGTTTGAATCTTTAATGGGTAAATTTTAATTGTTCAAATTTTAATTTAAGTAGTTGAGATTAAAGGATCCACTCTTGGTATTTTAATAAAGTTAACATTAACGAACAATATTGAAATCCACTTAATAAAATGGTTCCAATATATTAAATAATCATATTTATATTATGTTATAAATTATTATCTTATAAGTATATAATATATACCAAAACTTATAAATGTGGTCAAGTATTTATTGTGCTATATATATTTGTAAACACTAAATCAAGGTTCCCACTTTAAATGGTTGGTAAAACCAAACAAACATTTAAATGGTACCAATAAATTAATACTATGATATATTCATATATAATAAATCAAGGAATCCAAGTTAAATGGTTGGTAAAACCAAACTAACATTTAAATGGTTCCAAGAATTTAATATTATAATATATTTATATATAATAAATCAAGGCATCCACTTTAAATGGTTGGTAATACCAAACTAACATTTAAATGGTTCCAAGAATTTAGTGTAACATATAGCAACAATAAATCAAAACTCCCACTTATAAGTAGGGTATAAAAATGCTTAAAGAAATAAATATAACATAAACAATAAATAATGATTAAATAATATAAAACATAGATTCTTACCTTTTAATAACCTTATTATCATGCCAAGAGTTTCACCTTATCATCTCAACTTTAGGAAGTTAGCTATTCATTATTCAAAGTGTAAAACTTTGAATATGAAATTAACATGCTAATTGTATTTAAATGAAGAAATAAAGGAAAAATATAGAGAGAAATATTATGAACTCAAAGGTTTGTTCATAGAATGAGGGATATCTCAATACATTACAATGCACCCCTATTTATAGCCAAATTTGGGGAGACAACCACAAATAAAATATTATTTTTTTACACATAAGTCTTCATTAGTGTTCCAAGATATTATATTATATTACACATCACTTTTGAAAATCTTCTTCTCCGAATTTGCTTCTTCACATAAAAAGAAACATGTGGATAATTGAGTTGTCTAGTTGTGGTATTTTTTTCAAACCATTTGACCAAGTAATTTGAGAGATATGGTCAAAATACTAGTGCATGGTAAAACTGCCACTCCTTTGGTAACTTTTTTTTTGTTGCTTAATTTGATCCCAACTGTGAGAGCATTTCCACAAGTAGTATAATTCGAATATTGTAGATATTATAATCAACTTTCTACAGGTCCAAGAATCATCTTAATCCCATTTGCAACGCCAAGTTTATTTTTGTTTTATCGAACCTGTAAAAAATAGTAAAAACTTGTAATTACACAACAACTTATATTTTATACAATTTATTATAAAATATATAATATTTAAACATTTAATAAAACAAAAACTATATAATTATCTTATAAAACATTTAATTAATGTACAATTTTTATGTTTATCAAAGACAGCTGACTGATCAGTTGGAAACTGATCAGTTGATTCACTCAGCGCAAGCTTATCAGCTACTTTCATCAACTGATCGCTCAGCCTTAACACGTCATCAAATGAAAGGGATGTTCAACCGACATCAGTACAAGCAGACTGCAACTTGTAGTGGAACGCCGCATTTCAGAGTCTACAGTGTACGATTGTCAGAAGAATATTGACGTGGCAAATCAACGGATATAAAATTCAAATATTATATCAAGTTACCGTTGGAAGAGAAGCCTATAAATAGGCGAACAGAGCAGCTGAAGAAAACACACAAGAACTACTATTTTACTCAAGCTGTTACTCTGCTGAAATTAAAAGCTCACTCTCTTACTAAGTTTTATCTGTAGCATTCAAGGCTACCATCTTTGAGCTTGTTAGCATACTGTAATCTCTGCTATATTATTAAGTTGTGCTAAGATCAGTCACGAACTGAAATAGCCTGTTGTAACTAAGAGTTTCAGTTGTGGCATTGATAAGATCAAACTGAAGTGGGTCAGTACAAACATTGTATTCGATCAAAGTCTTTTAGTAGAAATCCTATCTTCGTGATAGAAGGGGTGACGTAGGAGTTATTCCATTCTCCGAATATCCATAAACAAATCGCGTGCTTTTTACTTCAGTTACCTTTTGTTTTAGTTATTCTATCTTTCATTCAGTTTACTTCCGCAACTGTTTTCTCAGTTAAACTGATTGTTATTGACTTACGAGATATTTAGTTTCAGTTTGTCATTAAACTGAACTCAACCTTCGAAAAACGAACATAATCTGTGAGTGTTTATTCAACCCCCCCTTCTAAACACATTTCACTTATTAACCGATCTTTTCAAGTGGTATCAGAGCACAGTTATATCTCATCTCAGAATATCTACACTCTCAAACTGATCATTATGTTTTCCTTCAATAAGATCCCTATGTTTTCCAGAGAGGACTTCGATGATTGGAAAATAAGAATGCAGGCTCACTTAGCTGCACAGGATGATGACATGTGGTACGTTATCACTGACGGACCAATGAAGATTCTGAAAGCCAATACAGCAGTGGGTATTACTGAAAGGGCACCTCACCGCATTGAAAAGCCCAGAGATGAATGGACAACAGAAGACAAAAGAAAAGAAAATCTGGATAATGTGGCAAAGGATATACTGTATAAGACACTGGACAAAGTAACCTTCAGCAAGATCAAGATGTGTAAGATAGCTAAAGTGATTTGGGAAAAGTTGATCCAGCTGTGTGAAGGAAACGAACAAACCAAAGAGAATAAACTTTCTGTTGCTGTGCAGAAGTTTGACAACATCAAGATGAGAACTGGAGAATCGATGCATGATTATGATGAAAGATTCAGCTGCATCATCAATGAACTCAATGCACTTGGAAAAGTATATACCAACAAAGAAGTTGCATTAAAGGTAATCAGATGTCTTCCCAAGGAGTGGGACGTAAAGACCATGGCAATGAGGGAATCCAAGGATCTGAACAGAGTTGAGCTTCATGATCTATTCGCTGATCTGAAAGCCTATGAGTTTGAACTTCGAACTCGAGAAGGAGAGCCTTCCACTCCAGCAGTCACAACGGCATTAGCTGCTGTCAGAACAAAACCAACTGGTTCAGTCGAGAAGTCTGCTGATCAATTGAGCAATGATGCTATGTCATTGTTTATTAAAAAATTCGGAAGATTCATGAGAACAAATCAAGGGAACTTCCAGAAAAATTATCAGAGAAATAATTCTAAAGAGGAATCAAATGGCTGCTACAACTGTAGCAAACCCGGTCACTTCATTGCTGACTGTCCAAAACCCAAGAAGGACAGTCAGGGCTCGAATGAAAGAAGAAAGAAGTCATATGAGCATAGAAAGAGATCCAAGGATGATAAGAAGTTTTCCAGAAAGAAGCATGAGGTACTCCTAGCTGAAGAAAGCAAATCTAAATGGGCAGAAACTTACAGCGAGGAGTAAGAACCAGAAACCTCATGCAGTTCCAGTGATGGTGAAGAGGAAGTGAAGTGTCTAATGGCTGGTGATACAGAAGAGGAGTCAAGCAGTCAACAGGTATTTGACTTCAGCTCAACTGATTTCACTAGAGATGAACTTATTTCAACTCTTCATGACATGGTTAATGAGTATCATAAGCTTGCCTTATCGTTTGAAAATGCCAGAGCAAAACAAACTGATCCCATAGACAATAAAACTAAAACTAATGAATCGGTTGATGTGTTGAGTCTGAAAAGAGAGATTGCTGAGCTCAATGCTGAAAAGAGCAGGAATCAATCAATGATTCAAAAGTTGACGCTTGAGAATTCAAAGCAAATTGAGCTTATACAGGCTTGGAACAAATCATCTGTTGCATTAACTGAAATGCAGAACTCACAGAAATCAGTTACTGATAAAACTGGTTTAGGGTTCAGCACCCAAGATGAAATGATTCTCAATGATACTCGACCAAAACTGAATATGGATAAAGGGAAATACATTCACTTTGTCAAATCAGTTATGGTACAAGAACAAGCTGAGCCAAGTAAACTGGTTGAATAGCCTACTGAAAGTACGAACAAGGCTAGAAGATATGGTAATGGTTATAGCCCAAAAGTTTCAACTGACTCACACAGTCAGTCATCAAAAAGATTCAGCAGGAAATATTCAAATGGCTACTCCAATTACTATAACAGCAAGCCGGTTCAGAAAAGATATCGGCTGAAAAATCAGTCGAACAAAGCTAAATCACATGTTGTATCATCTGCACACTACACACCAAACACACACAAATCGAGAAAGACCATCTGGAATACAGCAACTGGACAGTCAGTCAGACTAATCCAAGTCTAGGTTCCTAAAGGACTAATCAGTTTAGGACCCAAATAGAAAAGGGTACCAAAGATTATATCTTGTGTGTGATTGCAGGTAACAGGTACAATTAAGGAATCAATCTGGTACTTGGATAGTGGATGCTCACGACACATGACAGGAAATGCAGATATATTATCTCAACTGATCAAGTACACTGGACCAAACATCAGTTTTGGAGATAATTCCAAAGGTAAAACTGTGGGTAAGGGTAAGCTTATCCATGGTAACTTTACGATTAATGATGTTTTATTAGTTGAGAATCTCAAGTATAATCTGATTAGTATCAGTCAGTTATGCGATAACGGATTCTCAGTTCAGTTTGACAAACACTCTTGTTCAGTCAAAGACTTAACTGATGATGTTATTCTAACTGGCAAACGGTGTGGAAACACTTACAAAGTCAGTTGGAATAATCAATCTTATGCACCAGTATGTTTCTTTGCTTCAAAAATTTCCAAAAACTGGTTGTGGCATAAGAGATTGAACCACCTGAACTTTAAATCTATTTCATATCTGAGTAACCACGATCTTGTAACTGGTTTGCCCAAAATGGATTTTGTCAAAGATAAAATTTGTTCAGCATGTCAGTTTGGTAAACAACTAAAATCTTCTTTTAAAAACAAGGGTCGTAAATCTTCTTTCCGATGCTTAGAACTATTACATATTGATCTTTTTGGTCCAATATCAATCATGAGCTTAGGGGGAATGAAATACACCTTGGTGATTGTGGATGATTTTTCAAGATTTACTTGGGTTATTTTTCTAAAATCCAAAGACCAAACTGCTGCACAACTGATAAAACTTTTCAAAAGATTATTAAATGAAAAATCAGTTGGAATTGATTGAATCAGATCTGATCGAGGAACTGAATTCATCAATCAAATTCTTTCAAATTTTTTAGAAAATGTTGGAATTAAGCATGAGCTCTCAGCAGCTAGAACTCCTCAGCAAAATGGTGTAGCTGAAAGGAGGAACCGGACGCTTAAAGAAGCTGCTAGAACAATGCTTGCTGATTCAGGCATTTCTCAAAGGTTTTGGGCAGAGGCAGTAAACATTTCGTGCTATACTCAGAACAGATCGATGATTAATAATAATCATATGAAAACATCATATGAGATCTGGCATGGAAGAAAAAGTATGGTCTCCTACTTTAAAATATTCGACTGCAAATGTTTTATTCTCGATAATGGTAAAAATCATTTAAAAACCTTTGATTCAAAATCTGCAGAGGGAATATTTCTTGGATATTCTTCAGTTAGCAAAGCGTATAGAGTTTTCAATAAAAATTCTTTGAATGTTGAAGAATCTATCAATGTTGTTTTTGAGGAAAACGCTCTAACTGATAAGCCAACTGATCCAGTTGAGCTAATTGATAGACTTACAGAGATCAGTCTGGAGGATGAAGATGAAGAAGACAATCATATCAATCACAACAACCTCCAAACACCAGAGCCAGAAGTATTAGAAAACCAGTTGAACAGGAAGCTATTCCTGATGTTCAGTTGGAGGGGCCTATTGAGAATATTCAACTGCCAACTGATGAAGCTCCAACTGATACAGAAGCAGTTACCAACTTGGATACAACAACCACTGAACTCAGATGGAAGAAATCACACCCTCCAGAATTGGTGATAGGTAATCCATCTGATCCGGTAAGAACATGAAATCAGATGCTTAATTTATTTATTCATTCAGCTTTCGTATCACAATTTGAACCAAATAAAATTGATGAGGCTCTTCCTGATCCAAACTGGATAAATGCAATGCAAGAGGAGCTGAATCAGTTTACCCATAACAATGTCTGGAACTTAGTTCCAAGACCACTTTCAAAAACTGTTATAAATACAAAATGGGTATACAGGAACAAACTGAAAGAAGATGGTTCAGTTGTACGCAACAAGGCGAGACTGGTAGCACAAGGATATAGGCAGGAAAAAAAAATTGACTATGATGAAACATATGCCCCAGTTGTAAGACTGGAAGCCATCCGAATATTTCTTGCCTATGCATCATTCAAGAACTTCAAAGTCTACCAGATGGATGTGAAGATCGCATTTTTAAATGGTCAGCTGCAGGAAGAAGTCTACGTAGAGCAACCTCCAGGTTTCATCAATCATACTTTTCCTGATCATGTCTATCATTTGAACAAAACCTTATATGGTCTGAAACAAGCTCCAAGAGCTTGGTATGAAATGCTTTCAAAATTCCTAACTGATCATGATTTTTCAGTAGGATCAGTTGATAAGACCTTGTTCAAATTTTCTAAGAATAATCATACTCTACTTGTTCAAATTTACGTTGATGATATTATATTTGGGTCAACTAACCCCAAATTATGCGAGAAGTTTGCCAAGTTGATTCAGGACAAATTCGAAATGAACATAATGGGTGAATTGACATTTTTTCTTGGGCTGCAAGTGATGCAACTGGAAACTGGTATCTTTATCAGTCAGACCAAATATACGAAGGAACTGCTTAAGAAATTTGGAGTGGAATCATGCTCAGCAGCAATCACTCTCATGAGTTCATCAGTCAAACTAGACAATGATCAAGGGGGAATATCAGTTGAGGCGACATTATACAGAGGTTTAATAGGTTCATTATTGTACCTAACTGCTAGTCGTCTTGATATTGTATTTGCTATATGCATATGTGCTCGATTTCAGGCAAATCCTAAGCAATCACATTTCTCAGCCGCCAAAAGGATTTTAAAATATCTTAAGGGCACACAAAATGTTGGGCTGTGGTATTCTAAAGACTCATATTTCAATTTAAATGGATATTCAGATGCAGATTATGCAGGATGTAAGCTTGATCGAAAAAGTACAAGTCGATCATGTCAGTTTCTAGGAGAGACTGATCTCTTGGTTCAGCAAGAAGCAAACATCCATAGCTACTTCCATGACTGAAGCAGAATATCTTGCTGCTGGAAGTTGCTGCGCTCAACTGCTCTCTGGATTCAGCAACAACTGAAAGACTATGGAGTTATCTCCAAGGGATCGCCTATATTATGCGATAATACAAGCACAATCGCTATCACGTATAATCCAGTTCTTCACTCAAGGACCAAGCACATCTATGTCAGGCATCACTTCATCAGAGATCGTGCCCTGAAGAAGGGCATCAGGCTGGAATACGTCTCAACTGAGCAACAAGCAGCGGATATCTTCACCAAACCACTACCCGAGACTAATTTTTCTCACTTTCGCAACATACTTGGTTTAATAGACTTATCGTAATTAGTTCTCCTTGCTTATATCTCAGTTGTTGATATATTTGTGCTATTCTTAACTGATGTTAGCTTGTCAGTTTTTTATTATGATTCAGTTAGTCATTTTCTTTGAGAATAACCATTGCAGAAAAATAAAAGACAACACTGAAACAAAATAAATCTTCATTTAAAGAAATTGTTGCGGATTACATCAAAGTATTCTTCCTCAACAAAAGCTCTCCATTTTTTCATCCAACCGGATACTTCGCCAGTTGCAGTTTTCAGAAAACTATCAGAAACAGTTATTCGCTCCAGAATAGTCATCTCCTTGTAGAGCATCAGGTGGTAGAGATAACTATCCTCAAAGAGGTTCACCGTCTCGGCGACGTGCAAACGCTCTCTATATTTGTTTAGCTTCGCCAACAATCTACGAGTGTTCGCCTCTCCACACTCATAGAGGAACTGAAGTCCCTGCAGCTTCTCCCAAAAACGAAGAATTTTCTGAAAAACTTCGTCCTCTATATCGACTTTTTGTTTCTCCTGAGCTACGGTCATAAACTCTTCAGCCATATCCGGAAGTCTTGAGCTACTTGCACGTGCCATATTATCTGCTGAATATTCGTAACTGATGTGTTTTATACTAACTAAGCCACTTCAAGGTCAAGGAAGATGAAAGGGCTCAGTCATTGCAGCAGACGATTAATCTTCCAAGCATAAGATTTTAATTAATTAACCTTGCTTAAGTTCGATTAATATTTATATGCATTTATTAAGGGGGAATATTGGCTTTAAGAGGTTAACTGAGAAGACAGAAGTTAGTCAATCTTCAGCTGAAAGGACACAGTGTTACAACTGATCCCTCAGTCGGATATTTCACTAATCTTCTCACATACGTTAACCAATTAACCATTTTTTATTCCAAATTAAGTGACGTGACTGTCTATCAAGCATTTAATGCTGTCTTTCAGCAAATGACAAGTTGAATCGTGGACTCATATAATCCACATACTTTCTACACCCGTCTTTACCACACTAACACACGTTTTTTTACTGCAAAATTTTCATGGACTGACACGCGTCCAATAATACGAACAGTCGCGTACAAAAGTACTCTTTCCCGCTCCAGTTCTTCTTCTTACTCTTATCCAAATTTCTCAGAGCAAAAGAAAATTTACGCCTTCTTTTTCGCAGAAAATTTTTCAGATCAAATGGCAAATCAGATCCCAGTGCATATGTTGAATGCTATGGCAATCAATTTTGATTCAGTCCTATCGATTAAGAAAGCCGAGGTCAAGGATGTTTTCCAGAAGCTTCAATCAGCAGGTCTCCGAACTTTCTTGGGACAATCTTCCCAGGAGATTTATCCAAAGGAGTTTTTCGATTTCTACTCCAGTGGATCTATCAATCAGGATGGGAGCATCTCATCTACTGTCAATGGTCAGTTGTTGACCATATCAGAGGACTCCTTTGGTGAGGTATTTTTGTTGCCGTCTGATGGATTGACACACCTTGCTGATGTTAAAGCATCAGATATTGAAGGGATGCAGACTCTACTCTCCGCTGATGGACGGAAAATCAAAGTTTCTGATCCAAAGAAGGAACTCATACATGAGGTTCAGTTGTTGGCTGACATTGTGGCCAAGGGGTTATTGGCAAAGGCAGGATCCTTTGCTGCTCTTACACTGGAAAAATTTCAGGCCCTTACCATTATCATGACAGGCCGGAGACTCAACTGGAGGCGTCTCACCTTCAACATACTGAAGAACATGCTTCAATCTACCAAACAGTCCAAAGGGTTTGCTGTCCAGTTGAGCTATTTACTGAAAGTCAAAGGGCTGGTGGCTGATGATTCTGAACGATCATCGAAATTCAAAGTTTTCAATGCTAAAAATATTTTGCCGCCCAGAGCCAAACTGGATCTATCTCCTGATCAATTCGTCAACATTAAAAAGGAGATTGGAGCACAGCAGGCTGCTCTCAAGTCTGTAAAAAAAGCAAAAACTCTGGCACAGCTGAAGTCCTTCAAAAGGAAGCTGATTGTCAGTGACTCAGAAACAGAGAAAACCCCATCTCCCAAAGTCACCAAAAAGCCTAGAACTCAGAAAACAAAGCATTTAGTCTCGCTGGAAGCAACTGAAAGACTGAAATCCTCCGACGCTCAACAGCCTATCAGGCTATTCCTCTGAAGGCCATCCCAGCTGAAATTTCAGCAAGAGATCAGTTGCCTCCTTCAACTGAACGAGAGTCTGTCAGGGCAGTATCTTCTCTACAAACTGTCAATCGCCCTACAATTTTTGCTCAGGCTCGACCCAAAGGGGTCACTATTCGAGAACTGGTGGAAACGACTCGTTCGGGTCTGAACATTCCACATATTCTTTCTGATGAGAAAGGCAAGGGCAAGATGATTGAAGAGCCCAGGCCAACAAATGCTATTCAGACCCACATTGACCTAATTTGGGAACAGGTCAATGCTTATGCAGCATCCCAACTGAAAACCTATGAGGCTTGGATCACATACAGAACTCACACATTTGCCAAACAATTGAAGAAGAAGTCTCAGCTGAAAAGGTTTATCAGATTGGAAGCCATCGTATTAAGGATAGTCAAAGCTGCTACCATTGTGCAGGCTTTGGGAAGAAAAGATTATTTCTTTGATTTGATGAGAGCCAAGAAGTTGGCTCAATTAGTTGAAAAGTTGAAAGCCAAATACATTCCGACGAATCCAACTGCCTACAATGATCGAGCTGTACTTACTCAGTTGGATTCAGATCTTACTTCCCTGCATGTACAGATACGAGTTTGGGAACAAGATCAGGAATTAGTTATTCATGGAGGGAGTTCAGATGAAGAGGAAGGACCCTCATCACCAAATAAAGAGCAAGCTCAGGATGTGCCTGAAACCTCTGTTGCTGATCCACCACTGTACTCAGAAGCTGACTTAACACTTGAAAATATTGATGAAATTATTCAGTCATTAGTATAGGAATCTCAACCAGAGGAGCTCATTTCTGAATCAGTTGATCACTCGACTGATCAAGCAATTGTAGAGGCACCTATCCTCACTGAAGAGCCCGTTCAGAAGGATGATCAAACTGATGTGCCAGCTCCATCCACAAATAAAGAAATCGCTGAAAATGTGGAGGCTCAGTTGCTCAATTTTGATAATATTCCAACTGACGAGCCAGCTCAAATATCAGCTGATACTCAGGAAGAAGCACCAGTCAATGATCCTCCAACTGAAGGTCTTACAGATTTCCCTCCACAGCAGGACAGCTCAGTTGCAATTCAGGATCTTTCTTCTGTTCCTCTAGCGCAAGTAGAGGTTACTGACTCAGTTGTTCCAGAAAACACCATGGCCGAGACAGTGGTATCTGACAGGACCTTGGTGGTCTTTGATCAAGTCTCTAAAGAACAAGAAGCTGGAACTTCTGGACAATTACCTCCTCAGTCGTCTGGAGATCTTGATGCAGTTCTTGAAGAAATTCAAGACATTCAAAATAATATGCACATAATACTTTCTGAAGTTTCCCAGATTCAGCGAACTCAACTCGCTCATACTTTAAAACTGGAACATGCAGAAGTATTCAACTCAGAAAAGCTGAAGGCTGTTAATGCTACCATGACCTCTCTTTCCCTTGCTATAGAAGAGATTAGAAAGAATAGAGGCTTAGCTGAAAGTCTCTCTGTCACCCAAGATGTAATCAGCAAAAGAATTGACTTCGTGGAGACATCTGTTTCCCGAAAGATAGACTTGATGCAAACCACTATGTTGAATGCAGTATCAGACGTAGCCACTTCTGTTAAAGTTCTGTCAACTGATGTTAAAAGATTATCTATCAGAATGGAGGCGTTTGACAAAAAGGGGGAATAGAGACCTAAGCTACAATCATTCATTTACTTGTACATGGAATCACTTATACAGATTATTTCATTCTTTCAATGTACGAATCTGTACACGAAAGTTATTATTTTATCTACAACCAATTTGAAGGACGTTTATAAGCTTAACTGATCAGTTATCATTTGCTTAGTGTTTTCAAACACCAAAAAAGGTGAAATTGTTGGAAACTTAATTTCGGCTGTTTGACAAACCTTTATCTACGGAACCAACTGATCAAGTATTCGTATCAAGCAACTGAAGTATCACGTGAAGTATCAAGGCAACCGAATCCAGCTGAACTGAAATTTCGAAGTTAGCTGACTGATGATCAGTTAGAAACTGATCAGTTGAACCTAACTGGATTCCTGAAGACAGCTGACTGATCAGTTGGAAACTGATAAGTTGATTCACTCAGCGCAAGCTTATCAGCTACTTTCATCAGCTGATCGCTCAGCCTTAACACGTCATTAAATGAAATGGATGTTCAACCGACATCAGTACAAGCAGACTGCAACTTGTAGTGGAACGCCGCATTTCAGAGTGTACAGTGTACGATTGTCAGAAGAATATTGATGTGGCAAATCAACGGATATAAAATTCAATTATTATATCAAGTTACCGTTGGAAGAGAAGCCTATAAATAGGCGAACAGAGCAGCTGAAGAAAACACACAAGAACTACTATTTACTCAAGTTGTTACTCTGCTGAAATCAAAAGCTCACTCTCTTACTAAGTTTTATCTGTAGCATTCAAGGCTACCATCTTTGAGCTTATTAGCATACTGTAATCTCTGCTATATTATTAAGTTGTGCTAAGATCAGTCACGAACTGAAATAGCCTGTTGTAACTAAGAGTTTCAGTTGTGGCATTGATAAGACCAAACTAAAGTGTGTCAGTACAAACATTGTATTCGATCAAAATCTTTTAGTAGAAATCCTATCTTCGTGATAGAAGGGGTGACGTAGGAGTTATTTCATTCTCCGAATATCCATAAACAAATCGCGTGCTTTTTACTTCAGTTACCTTTTGTTTTAGTTATTCTATCTTTCATTCAGTTTACTTCCGCAACTGTTTTCTCAGTTAAACTGATTGTCATTGACTTACTAGATATTTAGTTTCAGTTTGTCATTAAACTGAACTCAACCTTCGAAAAACGAACATAATCTGTGTGTGTTTATTCAACCCCCCCTTCTAAACACATTTCACTTATTAACCGATCCTTTCAAAACAGGCACCTCGAGCTTGGTATGACACGCTCTCACAATTTCTTGTCAATCATGATTTTACAATCGGCACAGTAGACAAGACTCTGTTCACTTTAGTTAAGAATAAGCACATTCTGTTAGTGTAAATTTATGTTGATGACATTATCTTTGGGTCAAATAACCCCAAATTGTGTGCAAAATTTTCTAAATTAATGCAGGAACAATTTAAAATGAGCATGATGGAAGAATTAACATTCTTCTTAGGACTGTAGATCAAGCACTTGATACTGGAATCTTCATAAATCATGCTAAGTATACTAAGGAACTACTGAAAAAGTTTGGCATGGAAACATGCTCTGCTGCTTCCACTCCAATGAGCTCATCTACTAAACTTGATAAGAATGAAAATGAAATTTCAGTAGAGGTAACTCAGTATCGTGGTCTAATTGGTTCATTGTTATATCTTACTGTCAGTAGACCTCATATTATGTTTGATGTTTGTATTTGTGCAAGATTTCAATATAACCCTAAGAAATCACACTATATTGTTGCTAAGCATATTTTCAAATACTTAAAGAGTACTCAAAATGTCGGCCTATGGTATCCCAATGATTCTTCTTTCAATCTTATTGGATATTCAGATGCTGACTATGCAGGTTGCAAACTGGATAGGAAAAGCACAAGTGGTTTTTGTCAATTCTTTGGTGATAGGTTGATATCCTGGTTCAGTAAAAAGCAGACTTCCATAGCTACGTCTACTGCGGAAGCATAATACCTTGCTGCTGGAAGCTGCTGCTCTCAAATATTGTGGATGCAACAACAACTTAAAGACTATGGAGTTCAAGCCTCTGAATCACCTATATTCTTTGACAATACCAGTGCTATAGCAATTACACACAATCCAATACTTCATTCCAGAACGAAGCACATTGACATCAGACATCATTTATTAGATATCATGTGCAGAAGAAGGACATTCGTCTGGAATACGTCCTTACTGATCAGCAAGCAGCAGACATCTTTACTAAACCTATGCCTGAGAATAAGTTTTCTTATTTTCGTAATATTCTCGGTTTAATTGATCTATCTTAATTACTGTTTATTATCTTTTGTTTTCTTTGCAGTAAAGTAAAAGCAGTAGATAAACAAGAGATATGACAAAATGAGATATTTTATTCATAAAATCAGATGCTTTACATTGTCTAATCTATTAAATTTGTTGATATCAACAGTACTGAGAGTTTCAACAGGAATCTAACTAAGATTTGCTGGAATCATCCCCCCTCTCTTTGCATGGTCGTGGTTTGTGAAAGGGATGATTCCGCAGCTTAGTACTTCTATGCTATGGAATAACCTCCTCTCTCGCATGATCGTGGTTGCTGAAAGAGATTATTCCACAGCCTCTTCTTACATAATTTAGAATAATCTAATTGATTATTCAGATTACAGGTCGAGGAATTTCTTCCAAGTCTTCATCTCTTGGAAAAGGACGTCTTCAAACATCTTCTTACGAGAAGTTGGAAGTTGTCTCTGAAACTCATCTGCTGAATCCGACTCTGGAAAAGACTCCGAGAGATTGCTTGCACCATTCATTTGTTTTGATTTTATAAATGCGTAAATGACTTAGTTTGTAAGCTTGCAGGTATTTATATAGAGCCTCGGAAAGCTAAAGAGACGCCTAAACTGTTCACCTCCTGCACGAATATCAAGAGTCACCTGTATTTCCCTCAGATCTCGTATATTCGTATTTATTAGTTGCATTAATTTAGGGAGAACATTATTTTATTCTGACTTATAATTCCGTGTTGTGACAAAAGCAAAAGAAGGTTTGTCTTTTCCATAAAACAATGTGTCTACTGTTTTTTATCACAGTGTTGGATATATTTCAGTACTTTATGACTTTCAGTAGATATTATCATAAGACGACAAATCCTCTTCTGACTTTCTTTAGTTACTGATTGGACAGCCCTCCTCTTTGAGTACATTTTTAAAAAAAAAATTTTTGGTGTTTCTGACACTCATATTTTAACTTTTCGAAACTCAACCACAAACATATTGACACGTGTCCTTATGTTTCACTGACGGGTGTACATTTTGAATATTAACCTCCTCTTCTATCTTATTTCACTTTTACGATTCCAGACTTTTGCCTACTAGCTACTATTTTCTCTCGCATTCATTTCCACTACAGAATCTACTTCGATTTCATCTTACTCGCAGAAATGGCTGGAGCTTACACACTAAATGCTTATCAAGTTAATTTTGCATCGATTCTGACCATAAAAAACGAGAATCTTGTGAAGATGTTCAAGGCAATTGAAAAATATGGTCTCCGAAGGTTTTTGAATCACCTGCCGTCATCTACAAGACTACTCTTGGATTTCTATGCTAAAGCAACCGTCGAGAATGGGAAAATCATTTATTCCCAGGGAGGTGCATCCATCTCCATTGATGCTGCACTATTGGGATCGACATTTCTTCTCCAATTCTCAGGTACCTCTGACTTTTCTGATATTTCTAAGGAGGAGATGCCTTCTGCCCTCCTCACTTTCTCATCTTCTGGAGAGGAACTCTCTCCCTCTTGCTTCAAGAAGCTTCTAAAAATGGAATATCAAGTGCTTGCTGATATTGTGGCAAAAGCACTTTTGGTCAAAGCTGGCACGTTCGATAAGCTGACGAAGGAAAAGGTCCAAGTGATGGTAGTTATCACTTCTGAATTTAAGGTGTGGATTGCAGTCGATTTTTGTTTCGAATCATGAAGGATATGGTTGTGAGAAAGGGTACTAATTTTGCTGTTAAGATCAGCATGATGTTGAAGAGCCTCTGCAGTATCAAGTAGGCTTCATCCCAGAACTTATTCTGAATCAGCCAGTTGAGGAAAGGACCATAGCTCCTTCAAAAGCTAAGGTCTCCAGTACTCCTGCATCCTTGACAGTGCCTACTCATTGTTCTTCTCTGATTTCAGTTTGTGAATTAGCTTCAGTTGATGAAGTCATTCAATCTATTGTTCTTGCTGTTTCTACTGCACCAGAAGCAGATCAGGCTAATGACGTAGTCCAACCAGAAGCTCAATCAGCAGACCGACCTTTGGCAGAACCATAAGCTGCTCAAATTGAATCACTGCCAAATCTAGAGATATTTTCTGTGGAACACCAAGCAGAAATGGAAGCTCTTTTGAAAACTCAGTCTGATTCTATTCCAGCTGATGAGAAATTGAAAACTACTGAAGCTACTGAACCAGAAGAGAGTGCAGCACCTGAGCCTGCTACTACTACTGCTGATGGAACTTCTGCAGAATTGTCCCTTGTTCCATTTGCTGCTCAACCTGAAAATGTTTCATCTACTACTTTAATTGTCCCTTCTGAAGTTTCTCCCGCTCGTATAGATCATCAAGAAGAAATCAAACAATGAATGCTTGCAAGGACTGTATCTCCAGAAGACCACTTTGACATTGAGTTTGAATTAGACTCCTTGATAAGAGATCTGTATAGTCTTTCGAAGGTAGTGAGACAGTTATCTCGTGAGCATACTGGAGAAATCAGTGGCACCAAGTTCTTCAGTGAACGTATCTCGAAGGAGGTCACCAGAACGGCAGAATCTCTTACTAAGCTTCTCGTTGAAACTAGCATCTTCAGAAAATCCGTCTTCATCAATCAGAGTAATATCCTGCTCAACCATGCTGAAGTTTCCAAAATGGTCTCTGATCATGATTCTTCTATTCGCTCAGTATCCAACGAAGTGGAGGCTATGGACTCAAAACTAGAACTCTTTGACGCTAATATTGAGTCCCAATCTCAATCTATTGCTGATGAAAGAGTTTCAAATCAAGCGCTTATCTTGGAATTGCTGCATGAAGGAATTCATACTCTTTTTGGTCATATGGATAGTCTACTGAGTCGCTTTTCAGATGCCAAAAAGGGGGAAGCATAAGGCAGAACTGAAGGACATCATGCAGAATCTTCCTTCAGGAATCAAGATCCTCAAGATGAAGAAACGATGTTCAGAGACATCGGAACTGATGATTAAACTTTTTTTGTTAAAAACTCGGATTTAATATTTACGTATCGTTTATTCTGTTATATTTGTTATTTGGTTTCAGCTTTTGTTCTTCATCGATACTAACTTCTAGGTTTTGGCATCACCACAAAGGGAGAAATTGTTTGACTTAATTTAATTGCGGTGATAAGACTTAAAACCAGTAGGTCGTGACAACTTTAATCAGAAGACAGTATAAAAACAAAAGCTCTCGTATCATGCTAACAAAGCAGTACTCTTCGAGTACTTATCAGCTTAGATAACCAGAAGCAGAACGTAGCCTTTTAAAGAAGCTGAACTTAGCTTAAACAGAAGTAACTTAACGTCTTTTGTGTGAATTGTTACAGTCTTAAATGTTACTGTTACTTTACCTAGTACTAGTATTAATTGTACCATTAATGTTGTACAAAGACATTTAATGCTCCTTACTAATTTTAGTATGAAACAAGACTGATTGTTTTGAAGCTTTCTGCAGGACCCTTTTTAGGTATTAAAGCTGATCTTACTCAGGAGTCACAGAAGCCATTTTTTATTATAGACGTTGGACTCAAGTTTTCTATATATTTAATGTTCAACCCTATATAGAAAAACGCCATCATCTTTATCTACACAATGATTATCCCAACGTGAGTTTGAGCTATCAACTACGACTTATCTTCTAGCTCAACATACAGAAAAGCAGCACACGCCTCATTATCAATATCCGATCTTCTAAGATCATATTGTGCTGACTGTTTCGTATTCTCTTCAAGCTAAACACTTTACTACATCTTATTGAGAAGAGTTTGTAAACTGGAAAAGAGTCTTTTCTAGAACTTTGTTGTATTCATTTACATTGTGTTGAGAAACTAAGAGTTTCAGTCGGCAAAGGATAAGCCCTACTGAAGTGGGTGTGTACAAGTGTTGTACTGTAATAACCAAAGTCTTTTAGTGATACCTTCTGGAAACAGAAGAAGGGGAGACGTAGAAGATTTCATCTTCGAACTTCCAGAAATAACTACTATTCTACTGCCTCCTGTTTTATTGTATTTCACCGTACTCCATCGGATCGTTTCCGCGCTTATTATTGTGATCTGCTGGATCTACATTCGAACAAGATAAGCTATAATCTCTAACAGGATTCTAGCACCATTTGCAAACACATCCATCAAAGTAAAGAGTTTATTCACCCTCCCCCCCTAAACTCTATATCGATCTCCAACACCATTGTATATGGCACTTGTGGCAAAATATAAAAATTCATTGCAAGGGTTGTACCGAAATTTTTATGCGTTTAGCAAAAATTTATAAGCAAACCGACTTTGACGTGAAGTACGAAAAGTTTAAGAAAATATATCCCGATGCTGCAAAGTTTTTGGATGAAAGTGATTCATTGGATCGATGGACTCGAACATATAGCCCAAGATCTCGATATAACATTATGACAATGAATGTTGTAGAATCAATAAATGAAAGATTGCGTGAAGAATGAAAACTTCCAATCATTGCACTACTAAATTCTTTGCAGACATTGAATACATCTTGGTTTTCAAGGTATCGAAATGCATCTGTCGCATCAACAACAAATTTCACTCCAACTTTTGAGTCGATTCTGCACGAAAGGTTTAATTATGGTCAGAGATATCTAGTTTATAAGCTGGGCCGTCTTGAGTTTGATGTTCAAAGTTCTACAAACAGTGACATTGAGGATTATGAATCGAAGAGATGTAACTGTAGAGAATTTGCTATTGACAAGATTTCATGTTCTCGTGAAATTGCGGGAGTTACTTCTGTGATGTTAATTATTATTCCTTGTGCTCAGAAAAATATTTGTTATGATATGGTCCTTAGCCTATTCAGAGCCAATTTATCTTGTTCTGAATCAGAACGAGTGGCCACTTGATGATATGTTAGTACTGCCACCTATGATAAAGAGAAGACGTGGAATAAAAAAACAAAACATATTTCTTTCTATTGGAGAATTTGGTAGAAGATAGGGTTGAATGATATGTAATTTGTTTGAATTTAAAGACAGTCGATTTGATTTTATTAATATGTAATGTGTTTGTGGTGAATTTTTAAGTTTGGGTCGAGTAGGTGGTGAGTGGGTCGATTTTTGGTTTAGTAGGTGGTGAGTGGGTCGAGTGGACAAGATTGTACTGTGTTTGCGGTTGATTTTTAAGTTTGGGTCGAGTGAGTGGTGAGTGGGTGGAGAGTGGGTCGAGTGGTGGTGTTTGGGGTTTTGTTTAGGGTTTGGGTTGATTTGGATCGAGTGGGTAGAGGGATTTTGAGTTTTGATCCAGAGAAATCATTCATAAAATCAGCAGCATCAAAATGAGTTGAATCACTCAAACGGTCACTTCGCTCAGTGAAGTTGGTCTCTTTTTCTTTCCCCTTTATCGATTCTTTATAGAGCTTGCAAAGGTGCTCAGGGGCTCGACAAATACGAGACCAATGTCCTGGAGTGCCGCATCTGAAACAAGAACTTTCAAATCTTTTCGAGTGATTTTCATTAACACTCATGTTCTCATGATGCCTTTTCTGTGGGTGGTTCGTGACGTCCTTTTGAGATGAGTTATAAAAATAACTATCTCTATTGTTTTCAAAACCACGGCCTCGACCACGCCCACGACCACGACCAATTCCATGTCCACTTCCACGACCACGACCTCGACCTCGACCAAAACCTTGTCTTTGAATTTTATTTTTGTTTCCAGGTTTAAATTTATTTTTACTTACAGCATTTACTTCTGGAAATGCTGATGATCCAGTGAGTCGGGACTGATGATTTCTCATTAGTAGCTCGTTGTGTTTTTCCGCCACAAGAAAACAGGCGATGAGCTCAGAATATCTCGCAAATCCACGCACTCTATATTGTTGCTGTAAAGTTATATTTGATGCGTGAAACGTGGAAAATGTTTTTTCAAGCATTTCCGATTCTGTGACCTCATGTCCACAAAATTTTAGCTACGAGATTATTTGATACATCGCTGAATTTTAATAACTGACTTGCTTAAAATCTTGGAATCTTAACATATGCCATTCATCACGGGCGGTCGGAAGTATAACTTCCCTTATATGTTCAAATCTTTCTTTCTATCCTTTCCACAGAGCCATGGGATCTTTTTCGATGAGATATTCACATTTCAACCCTTCATCAAGATGTCGACACAAAAATATTATAGCTTTTGCTTTTTCTTGTGATGAAGATATACCATTTTCTTTAATAGTCTCGCTTAGACCCAATGACTCAAGATGCATTTCTACATCGAGAGTCCATGGTATATAATTTTTCCCCGTAATGTCGAGTGCAACAAATTCGAGCTTTGTCAAGTTTGACAGGGTGGTACTAAAAAAAATTATGATGCATTTTATTAGTTAATGAATATTGCAATACAAAGTAATGGATAAACAACAAATACAAGCATTGGTAAAAATAAAGAAAACACATGAGGATGATATTATCCGATAAGTACAAGATTCGTGAGTATTATAACCAAAATAACTAAAAATAACTTTGTGAAAGCCATCTTCTTTTTTCTTCAAAAATTTGATGAAGAATAATTTTAGAGAAGAAGAGAAAGTTGGAGTGATTGAATGTGTTTGTGAGATCATATTTATAGGGCAAAAACTAGCCGTTTTGTTACCGTTTAAGATCGATGGTGTACAAGAAAATAAATGTATGTATTTGTATAATTTTATGGTAATAATATGGTGTATATAATATTAGTAATGTTTTAAATAATCATGTATATCATATCACAATACTATAATGAGGTGTCATAAGATATTTTGTTTAAAAACCTTATAGACTTTTATACTTGTCGTATCCCTTATCGAGAGTGTGGGATGTCGTCTTAACATCCTCCCAGGATTTATAACAAGTTTTTTGAAAAATTTATTTTTATTATTTATAATAACATTATATTATATAGTAAATATATAAACAATAAATAAATAAACAATAAAATAAATATAATTACTTTTGTTATCTTTTTCTTCTGTTTTGGAGCTTGGAAAAATATGGAGGACTTTTAGAGCTTCGTGCTGATAACATGTTGTGAAAAAGTAAAAATTTACGGTAAAAAGTAAAAATCTCAAACTCTCAAAATTATCACACTACACACTTTATAATATTTTTCTCTCAACTCAATTGTGATTCTCTTCACATATGAGAGATCTATTTATAAAATTTTTTTACAAATAATCCAAAAATATATTACATCATTACCTTCATCATCACACACAAATTTCAATATTCAACACCTAATTCTCAACATTCAAATATTCAATACACACATTTTAAATATTATTTTTCAACAAGAAACATATTGTTAACTATGTATCTTTTACTTTAGCAATGTGAGTTGAATTTCTACTAGACTAAAATTCTTAACAAATTTCATAATTCCACTAAAATTCTTAATAAATTTCATAACAATAAAATCTAAAAAATTCATAACATATTTTGATTACATGTTCACTTGACTGAATGTTTAATGTATCTCGAGCCATATGAACTGAATGTTTAATGTATCTCAATGGGTCGAGCCTCCATGTTATTCGTGTACTAAGCGTGGTTCGAGCCTTCATGACGTGGTCGAGTGGGTCGAGCCACCTCCATGGGTCGAGCCTGTCTCGACCCAAAACCTCTTAGGCTCCACCCAAAAACTCAAATTGGGTCGATGGGTCTAGCTTTTTGGTCTTTTTGGCTCGACCCACACGACCCAATTTGAGGTTTTGGGTCGAGCCTAATAGATTTTGTGTGGCTCGACTCACTCAACCCCTGGCTCGACCCACACGAGCCCGTCCTCGATCCAATGAATTGTTTTAATTGTTTAAAATAGATTGAGTGTACTGAAACTACAAAACTTCTTAAATGGATCACATAAATTCAACTCAAAATTAATATAAAATACCATATAATTGTTTTAATCCAATGACCATAATTTATCTCAAATACAACAACAATAAAAATGTCTAAATTCCTCAATCTTCTCATCGTTCAATTGATAGGCATTTTCTCTGAACATTGTATAAGTTGTTGCCGCTAAACAGTAAACTCTACATTCACTGCTGCAATAAAAAAAACAAACATTAAAATGTACATTGATATACACCAAACCATAATGAAATAATAATTTTTAAAATAAAAAATTTAACTGAATTTTTTGAGTAGGAAAATTTTTTGGTCTAACTATGCTCCAACTTTCAGAAGCACCACTGACACCCAACATATATGGAAGCATAAGCGACAAAGGTTTAATAAGTTTAAGTAATGTCTTGCTCGACCTATCTACGCTACGGTCTGCATCCATGATTATGAACATCAAACATTCTATATTATTCTGCATGCCTTCATAGAAAGCACTTGAAACCAGCTAATGAAAATCGACGTCCATCAATGACGTATCTTGTGACATTAAATGTGAGTACATCCTTTGTAATTGGAGTAACACTCGACAACATTCTTGAATATGCTGAAAGTGATAAAGTGAAATATGTTAATTACTAACTCAATGTAATAAAAAAAAAAAAGAAAATTAGAAAAAACTTACTGTCTCATTCAACCAACAAGCAGGTGTCCCCAATTCAAGAAACCATGTTCTATCGTAGGACGAGTACAGCCCAGATATCCTTGTATTTCCCGTGCAAGAATTAATCTCAGCGCTTACTCGAGCCCTCGATCTATTGGCTAACATTATAGCTCTCTTCTCTAAAGAGATAGACATCATATCATTTACAAGAAGATGATGCATTTCCTCATCTGTCATAGGCTCTTCCTTAACTGTGAACAATCTTAACTTATGGCCCGAAGTTTTTATAAAGCACGAGTCAAAGACGGATCGCTCACAAGTGGTGTATTTGGATCCACCTCATCCGTTCTCATAAATGGCGTCTCTTCATGTATTCTCCTTGATGTCTCGCCATAATATGAAAGAATAATACATACAATTTTGTCATTTTTCATACTAACAATTAAAAATCATATAAATATCTATAAAACTTACCAACATTAGTATTCACTGAAGGAAATCTCCCAAACATATCCTTCAAACTTGATATATCTGTCTGCATATATTTCAATAGATTCATGATATCGACTTGGTCTTTTTGCATCGTCGCAACTTTATCCTCCAAACTTGTCAAACGAACTTCATACATATCTACAAAAGATTTATGATCTCTATGCATAGATGTATCTTTCATGTCAGTCAATGGAGGCGACGGTTGATTCATGTGTGAAGGACCACCAGATGGCCGAGAAAATTTTCAGAGTTTATCTCGAGATGATTTGGAATATGTATATGTAAATGGCCTGGGAAACTGTTGATCCTCAGTCTGTACACCCACTTCATCCTCTGGGTCACCCAATGGATCTTGACTGCATACTACTTTGATACCCTAGCTAATCAACTCCATAATGCGATTGACTATCACATTATTAGAATCAACAAAATCACAAGTCATATAATGCACAGACAACAGCTCCTCCGTTGTGGGAATAAGCATTCCCAAAATATCATATATTAATCATTAACATTAAACATGAAAATTAGTTAACAGTTAACCAAAAATGTATTAGATAATACAAAAGTAAATAAAATGAATTTTTGGTATTTACCTTGGTATATACGTTTTTAAATACTTTTTCACATCATCAATGAAAGGGGAATGATTCTTACTCCATTTCCTAGTCAACCAATGAATAACACATCCGAGATATGTGTACATTGGGACCTTCCCGAAGTCTAGCAAACACTTCAGCAATTGCTGAAAAATATTCATATGCCAAAATCTAGCACAAAAAAAGTAAAAACATTTTTAGTATGATATAAAATAGTAACGATATTTCATAAAATGAACAATATTTAGTTACCTGTAAAAGATGAATAAATCCACTTATATGGAAGCTACCGCATCCACTGAAATCTAGATCATTCTCACGACGTGCGACCAAATTATAGCTTCTAAACTTAGTTTAGAGATCTTTTCTAAGTTCATAAAGTACTTCCTCGAAAGCTATTCTACCCCATAGATAGTTAATAAAACTATCAAAATTATTAACTAATCTAATCCATTCTTGCTCCACTGTATCATTTTTATTTTTTTTCGTCTACCCAATACACCTGCCACGAACAAAAGACTGACCAATTTCAACTTTTGTACGTCTATTTCTTCCCCTAAGTCATTTTCATACTCATCCATTCTAACTATGAAATCCCCCAAACCTATACTATCTCTTCCACCAAAATGCCTCCACCTAAATTCATCTTCAACAGGTATCACATGATAAAATTTTGAACAATTTAGCCCCGTTAGCAAACAATACTCGAACAATGAAAGCCGTAAAGCTCGTTTACGATATACCATCCAAAATTCATTACATCAACTGTCATAAGTATGTCTACTCATTAAAAACCATAACAATTGATTCGAATTGTTATAATCCTTAGCACATATAATTAAATTACCAAATTGTGTATGCTGGACCAATTTTCTATTTCTTTTTCATTCAAAAATGATACTATCTTCTTACAAATCTCAACGTATTTTGATCCTAACGTTAACTTATATTCAAAGAATTGATTCTTTCCAAGTTTAGCGGGGAAATAAATCTGAAAAAAAAAAAACAAAAATGTTATTGCTTGCCAAAATTTAAAATTAAATAGTGTTCATCTAAAAAATTGGTTCATGTCACTGAGATTGGGGGTGAAATAATAGTTGACTCGACCCAATTCTCGCCCCATCACGCCAGGTGGGTCGAGCATCTTGTGAAGAGCTCGACCCACTTGGGTCAAGGTGTGAAGAGTGGCGATATGTGTTATTTTTACGTGTTTTATTGCATTAGTTATGTGTGTGCGTGCATTTCATATACATTTTGTTCGTTTTAGAATTATCAATTGCATATGATCGTGTCTAACTCGTACGTGATGAATTTGCAGGTGAAGTGACCGGAGAACTAAAATCGGGACAGAAATAGGCGAGCCACAAGAGCACTTAGCAGAAAGATTGGCGCCCGTGCGGTAGAGTATTACCGCTCGGGTGCGAGGTGTGCCTTTCGAAGACTGGATTACAGAAGACTCGACGCTTGGGCGGTAGAATCTTACCGCTCGAGCGCGAGTGCCACACCTTAAAACAAAAATAACAGAGGAGTTGGCGCTTGGACAGTAGAATCTTACCGTCCGAGCGATACTCAATTAGGAAAAAAAATATTGAGGATGATTTCTTGCCTTCCAGGAGAAGTTGCCAAGTATGAACGCACAAAGCAACCCTATGGACGAAAATTCAGAATTATTCAGCAGCCACCAAGGTTTGGAAGAGAGAAAAGGCTTGGAAGAAGCTTGGAGTTGAGATTTCAAGATTTCTGGGCAACATTCTTCGCATTTTTCGTCACGTCTAGTATTTCGAGTTTATTTTCTCTTATTTAAATATTGTTTTGCTTAGTTTGATCATGAATTCTAGTAGCTAATTTTCATTATTTGTTGGGATTTAAGGGGATCCTACCTCGAAATCGAGTTTAGTTAATTCATCTATCGACTGTTGATTTATTCTTGATTGTGTTATTATTTTCATTGCGTTGTTGAAGCGTAGCTAACTTTAATAACGACTTAATATTGCGAGTGAGTTCGAGTGAATAGCCCGTGGTAGGAATGAGTATCATAATCCGTGGATTTACAATTTACATAGAAATATGAAGTCAGATATACGTCGATAGTCATAGTTCAGTAGGTCGAAATCTAGGAGATTTCATACAACATGCAATTCACCCTTGATAAATAATTAAAGAGATTTTATTACTTCACGGAGTCGAATTAGTTTGGCATAGCTCGAGAGGGTGTGTTCAATTGGATAGGAAATCCTGTCGAAAGCATAGATCATTGTCGAACGAATTAAGTAGATTAGCAAGGGATAGGTGAACCGAGATTCCCAACAAATTCAATTTTCATTGAACTTTAATCAATCATTCTAGCTTATTTATTTCATCATTTAATCCTTGAACCATTTATTGAGTTTTTATTTAATCATTATAGTAGTCAACAATAATTCAAATTATCGTTGCTAAAGATTTTAATAACTGAGAATAACAATTGCGAAATACAGTCTCTAGAGGAACGTTACTCATGCTCTCGTACATTGTATTGTTACTTGACATCGTGCACTTGCGATTATTTCGAACGTGAATATTATAAATTTTTACTAAGGATTTTATAGTGCAAGTTTTGCTCGATCAGTGAGTCGAGCTCTTCGCACCTCGACCCACTCTCTTGGGTCGAGGTGGTCGATTTAGTTGCGAACAAAATTTTTTGGTCGCAATTTGTGTGCGTGTGTGCTGGCTATCAAGAAATGAAAAAAAATAGATCTGTAACATCCTAGTTGAATTCATGAGTAGAGTTTGACCCAGTAAAATTCAAAATAAATAGTTGATTTCTTACCCATACATGATTCTGTCGTTGGATTTCTTGCAGACCAATACTTTGTAGACTCATTGTTAATCAGAAACCAAACAAATTAGAATGGATGGTAAGGAGAGTTGAGAATAAGAAGATATTGTGAAAATCGGGAAGGAATGGAGTGAGATGTGGTTTGGGTTGAGTTGGGTGGGGTTGGGTCGTGTAAATTTTTTATTTAATTAAATTATAAAAAAAAATTTGAAAATTTAAATTTTTTTTGTTAGTGTATTTAAATTTTTATTTTAATTAAATTATAAATTTTATTATATATAAAATTAAAATAAAAATTTAAATACACTAACCAAAAAAAATTAAATTTTCAAAAATTTTTAAAAAAGACAAAATAGTAAATTACTTGCACTCCTTTTTTTTAATAAACGCTTTCCTCGTTTTCCATTCTGAAATCTCTCTGACGCTGCTTTTTTACCAATATTCAGCAGCCGGATACGATAGAAGTGAATGGAAAGGTAGCATAGTTTGAACCAGTAGCGTCGCTATTCTTACCCAACCTCGCACTACGAGGATTAGATTACACGGTGAAACAAAAATGGCCGTTAAATTTCCAGATAAACATACAACTCCGCCACACATTTATTATTTATCCATCTTCCTTCTTTTTATCTTTGATTTTTCTCAATTCTGTGGACAGTTTCTTTTTGGAGGGTAAATCACTCGAATGGAACGAAAACAAAGCAAAAAACCCACAAATTTAATTTATCTTTCTTGAAAAATTCAAGATGTTCTTGTTGATTGATGGGTGGGTAGGCGGATATTGCTAGAGCCAACATATTGATTACTAGTAAAACAAATCCATACAGCTCCTTGTTATTAAAGCCAAAGGCTTTTCCTCTAGTGCCCATAATATCTACCTTTTTAATAGTTTTATACCCATCTCTGCATTTTCCCATCTCTCTTCACCCCATTCATCTTCTTGTTGCTCATCAAGAATCTGGATGAGTTCGAGGAGAACCCATTTCAAAAAAGATTAATTTTTTTTTTGCTGAATAGATATTTGTTTTTAAGCTAAAGAAGAAATGGCTGTGGCCATGGTTTCTTCGGGGAGCAATTTCGGGCTTTACAGTAATTTAAATGCTAGGCAACTCAATTCAAGTGCACCTCCTTTCATTTGTTCATTTGGTTTCGATCCAATTCATCTATCTTGCGCTGTATCCAAGAGGAGGTAATGTACCTGTCTCTGTGTGTGTATTTCTGGTATTTTTCATTGAGAGCAATGTTTTGGTCACTTTTTATTATCTTTTGGATGAAGTACGTATCTCCTAACAGACTTAATGTTTGTTGGAATATTTTTGGGTATTTTGTGTTTGAGTAATATCTGGTCGGAGTATTGGAGATGATGTCTCTCTTGTTAATAGAAATTGGGTGACTAGCTGGTTGAAGTGGCAATTTTTAGAAGTTGATGCTGCATTTTTTTTGCAATAATTTAACTTTTTTAGCTAATGTTCATCTCCAATTGGTTCTCTTTAGAACATGTTCATTTAAATTTTCCTCAATTTACTGGAAATGTACTGTAGGAGTGCAGGATTCTTAATCCCATGTCACCTGTAAAAATGTAGCATACTGTAATTCAGGTGGTAAGATAGCATGTGTGAACTACTGGACTGTCGATTTATGTTTATCTGTTGTTTTGTTTCAGCTCATCATCTTCCGCCAGTGTATTTATACCAAAAGCATCTTTAAGTACGACTGTTGAGGTATGATATGTCGAATGATGCTTTTGTTTTCGCATCAGTTTGATGCTTCTTATCGAGGAACATTGGTTGTTGTTTTTCATATTGGCTAAACAGGATGGAAAATCTGAGGAGGCTGATGTAATTCCTATCCCCAGTGTGATAATAGATCAAGATTCGGATCCGGATGCCACTATTGTTGAGATTACCTTTGGGGATCGGCTTGGGGCTCTTCTGGACACGGTGCAATTCCATTCTTTTTTAAAAGGAGATCATTGGCATTGAGTTTGAAATGACTTTGTTAACCATTTAATGTTTGTTGGAAAATGTGTGTCAGATGAATGCACTGAAGAACCTTGGACTAAATGTCGTCAAGGCGAATGTGTACCTTGATTCATCTGGCAAACACAACAAATTTGCCATCACTAGAGCGTAAGTCTATGTTAATATCAAGTACCTGTTTCTCCAATATGTTTGATTTGTCCTCTTATTATTAATCAAAGAGCTTGCATCAATGAAATAAATTGTCCATAGATATGCTGCTGATATTCTGTGATTATTCTCATCACTAAGTGGTCTCTCTCCAGTTCATCAGGGAGAAAGGTGGATGACCCAGAGTTGCTTGAGGCTATTCGTTTGACAATCATCAACAATTTGCTCGAGTATCATCCAGTATTATTCTTAGAAGATCTTGGATTAATGGAATTTTTGATACAACTACTTTTTCAAAGCTTTTGACCAATCTGTATCTTAAAGATACTATTTTGATTTTTCAGGAGTCGAGTGCCCAGTTAGCTATGGGAGCTGCGTTTGGCGCGCTGACACCAAATCAAACGGTAAAATTAGTGTTTTTTTCCTAAAACCAAAATACGTGTCTTTTTGTCTCATACATACGTACGTACACAGCTCGAAAGAGACTCATTTGTCATTCACGCATTTAACGCAGGTTGATGTTGATATAGCCACCCATGTCCGTGTCTATGATGACGGTCCTGATCAAAGGTGTTATAGCCGTTCACTTTTCTCTCCAGTGTGAAACTTTTTAGGAATCACGAATTTGCATTTACCGTCTGATGTGACTGCCTATGTATCATAGTGATTCAAATATGATGCACCGGTTGTTATACCCTCTCACGTGTTAAAGATATTCTTTTAATGTTGCAGTTTGCTCTACGTAGAGACAGCGGATCGTCCTGGGTTACTGGTGGATCTTGTAAAGATAGTAACTGATATAAACATTGCTGTTAAATCAGGAGAGTTCGACACTGAGGTAAATACTAATATTTTTTATATGCTTTGATGAACCATACTCTCAAAATAAACGGATGCTTCGCAAATTTTTCAATGCATGTTAACTTATGTGCAACGATTTTAAAACCATTGAGTATGATTATCGTTTTGGTGTCTATACTCAACTAAGGGCAGAAACGGGAGCGGGGGCGGGGCAGGGGTTCAACTGACGGACTCTCTTGCTGGTATGTATGTATGCTTGGTAATGAATCTATTTCATTTTTGAGTACAGGGCTTGTTGGCCAAGGCAAAATTTCATGTAAGTTACAAAGGTGAAGCTCTGATCAAACCTCTTCAAATGGTATGATTCTAGCTAAACACTTCACTCTGAATTGAACTTAAAAAAGCTTGATCTTCATGTTTTTTTACGCGATGCAGGTTCTTGCAAATAGTTTGCGGTATTTCTTGAGGAGACCTACGACGGAGGAGGCGAGTTTTTAACTCAGTGGAGGAAAATGCAATGCCATATATATAAAATGCTTTCAATTTGCTAATGCATTTGTAACAATTTTTGAATCAGCCTATGCCAACACTTGAAACGGCAATTTGTAAGAATTTTCTCTTGCAATTTTACTTGAAAAAGTTTAGCTTTTGCTTCCTTTAAGGTTAAAAATTTAAAATACTAACTCTACGAATGACTTAGGCCCATTTTGGTGCAAGAAATTGACATCCAATGGGGGTTGCGCTATGCTCTATTTTGCTAAAATAGCGCAACCCCTTCAGGCCCCTGCGCCAATTTGGCGCAGATGGTTGTAATTTTTTTTGTTTTTTATTATAAATTTGCATTTTTTTATTATAAGTTTTTTTTTTATTTATTTATGTTAATTATTAATAATTAAAGAATAATTTTATTTAATGATTTATAGATAATATAATTAAATACAAATAAAAAAAATTAATATAACAATACAATTCATAACTAAATTGAAACACATAATTGAAATACAAATGCAACTTGAAACACATAATTCAAATACAAATGCAAATACAATAAATTAATATATTTAATATAAACATTATTCATAATTAAAAATATATTAAATAAAATATAATAATTAATATATGTAAAATTAAAGGAATATTTCGAGAATATTCTTTTTAGTGTAAGATTTGAATTAAATGGGTCGGAGATGGATGTTGTATTTGATGCAGAAATCGCACTATTTTAGTGTAAAATTTGCACCAAAATAGATTTTGTGGTTGGAGATGGTCTTAGTACATTTAACAAAACTTACGAAAAAAGCACGTGCGAGTCATGTAAATATTCATTAGATAATATACTAATTAAATAATTATTGCTAGATTTTCCTATGTATTTTATGCTATAACTCGTCAGTTTTGGTTGACAGAGTAGCTGCTTCTTGTGTTCTAATCCATAGTGATTATTTGGTGGGGCCGCAAATGGCTAAATATTCTTCGTTTTGATATTTTTTGCATTAAAAATAGACAAAATTACCCTTGATGTTCCTTTTTTAATTTCACTAATAAAAATAATTTTTATAGCTATTTATTTTTAATTTTGTTAAAAAGCTATATTAATTACAAATTATTTTATTTATTCGGTACATAAAAATAAAAAGATAATCCTGGTTATACAATTTAGGTTAGTTACACTCAAAACTTATATTTTACATTATAACTTACAAAAATTTCATTGAATCTAATTACATCTGTTTTATTTTTTTATTTTCTGTTATCCTTGGAAAGTACATCATCTAACATGACTCATAAAAAAATCTAATCTTTAATTTTAAATGGATGATTGGAAAATAAAATGTTAAAATATATTGTAGAAATTTAATATTTTACATCATAATATTAATTACTAAAAAACTTTTATGAGATCGTTTCACAATTCAAGTTTGTGAGATAAATCTCTTACCCGACTCGATCCATGAAAAATATTATTTTTTATGACAAAAATATTATTTTTCACTCTAAGTATAGATCGGATCGACTCATCTCACATATATATACTCGTGAGACGGTGTCAAAGGGCATACCTCTATTAACTAATCACCTAATCTTAAAATTCCTCTATTAACTAATCACCTAATCTTATAATTTATTCCACACAATCAATTCGAACTATTGCATGATAATTTAAAATATAATTTTTTTAATCTATTTTAAAAATAAAATAACTTTTAAAATCTCTATTTTTCTCACTTTTAGTTGTAGTAAATAAAAAAATGAACAGACGTGTAACATATACAAAAAAAGAAAAAATTATCTCATCAAAATATTAAACTCAAATTGAAAAATGAATAATTAAAATAATGGCACGAATTTAAAATGATTTATGAGTATATTAAAATAAAAATAATCAATTCATAGAAATGTTCACCCATTTAGAATTTATTGGTTAGGAAATTTAAAATCTTATTTTGAGAAAGTATTATCCTAATAATAAAAAACATATAGGAAAATAAAAATAAAATTACTAAAACTTTGCATATAAAAATAAGGAAATGAGTTATGGTTTGAAATGAGTAGTACAAGTCTCATAAGAAAGTGTGATGAATTTAGTAACTTGGTCTTATTCTGATGTCAACGTTGCTAATTTCATTATATCATGATAATATAACATTACAGACATATTGTTGAAATATTAAATTTTTTATTTGATTTAACAACTTGTATTTTTTTAAAAAGCATAACAGAATTGCAAATAATTGAAAAAAAATTACAATTACATATAATTAAATTTTAAAGCTTACACGCAATTTTAAAAAAACTAACACAATAAATTTAAAAAACATTCATAATTTTAAAAAATGCACATAATCTAAAAGCAGGTTTATTTATAAACAAATGCTTGAATTTTTAAAATATGATGGTTAGTAATTTTTTTTAAAAAAAAAAATTCAGATTATTTTTTCTATTTTTTTTAATTTTTATAATATTTAAAACAACCAAATTAATCTGGTCGTTTACCATTTCAACCTGACCATTCACAATTTTTTTAAAAATAAAATAAATAAAAAAAGAGGTAATTGGTAATCTTCACCGCGTAAAGAATCTCCACGTAGGCCCTCCAACGTCACCACACAGGATAATTTGTCATTCCTCTTACGTATTATTATTTTTAAATAATGAAATTATTATATTTTTATTTATTAGAAATGTCTTAATTTGACTAATCTTTGTATAAATAATGATATGTATTTTATCATTATTTTAGTTTTTTTAACCATCGAAATATGACGCTTGAACTGCATTAAAATTTTAAAAATTTGAATTGTATCATTACCACTAACTATAGTTTTATAAAACGCTACATTTTGAAACAATATTTCAGCCATTATAGAAACTTAATTCATTCTCTTTAATATATTAAGATATCAATCAATTAATAATATAGTTTTGTTCTCCTCAAACAAAGTTATAATTAATAAGTTTAATACACATTTAAAGTCTACACAAGATATACACACATGTATGCAAATCGTTTTCACGCGCAAAACATTTTTTAAAACGATACCCAAGAAATTTTGTATTCAAATCGATCATAATCATCGTCACACTTTACATGTACATAAATTAATAAATGGGTACGCGTATATATGCATTTATACAATCAGATAGATTTGAAATCTAGCGATCAAAGCAAAATGCAAGTGACGATAAATTCTTATTTCCTTAAAAAAATACAAAACTAAGCCTACACTCTTTCTTTTTTAAATAATGATACAATCTTTTTTTAATTTAAATTTTCTCGTCAAAAAAGCCAAAAACCACTATAGGTCTTTAAATAAACATCACAAAGACTTGTCGCAAAACTTGATCATCATGTCTAAAATCTAAACAAAGACTCATAAACTTTGCTTTTTTTTTTTTTTTCCTTAAAATTTTTTTTACTTTGTCTTGGTCTTCGCCATTTGCATAAATAAACAACTAAAATCTATATAAATGCCCTATTTTTTTTAATTAAAAAAAATATCTAAATCATATAATTTGGAAACATATAATCGACTATTTCAAATCAATTATCCCTTCAGCGCAAAAGATAAGAAGAAAAAAACGATGAATCATTGTTTAATGAGTAGGTCTTTTGTGAGACGATCTCACGAATCTTTATCTGTGAGACGGGTCAACATTATCGATATTCACAATACTCTTAGCCTAAAAAGTAATACTTTTTCATGGATGACCCAAATAAGATATCTGTCTTACAAAATACGATCCGTGAGACCGTCTCGCACAAGTTTTTGCCTTGTTTAATTATATATTTAGTATTATTTTATTTTTTCGTTTAACAATCTAATCTATACATATTCATTAAATGCATATCATGGATTAATGGATCATCCAATTGAAAATAAATCATTCAAAGACCAACTTTTAAATCTTGGATGGAAATTGTATTCGATACGAATTGAATTAACAAAATTATCAGTAAACAAGATCAAAATGTCCTCAGTAGCTCAGAGTTTCACCTACTTGAATCGGATATTTAATATCGATTTCCAATCAACAAAAAGTAGATCTATAGACGATTTCGGGCTCTTTCCACCCGGGGATCAACAAATTGACTCTCCCGATCATTTTCTTTAATCAGTACGAAATACAAGTCCGAGGGGAGCGGAGGGGAGGGGAGGGGAGGGGAGGGACAATCTTGTGCCCTAATTTGTTATACCAATCAACGAAACTATACAATTTGACTAGGAAAAAAAATGAGAGTGATGGGTGACAATTAACAATTGTTTAATACTTGAAAATTACGAGTGCCATTCTCAAAAACAAAAACAATAATAATTGGGATGACAAGTTCCGAAGTCTACGAAGGACGAGTTCAGTAGCATTTAATCATTCGGGTTTTTAGTGTTTTATAAATGAAAAAACTTAAAATGTGTGTTAATATAAGATTTTTGTAAAACGTTATTGAAAAATAGTTTTAAAAATATGTTCTATAAGTATAGTTTTTAAAAACAATTGAGAGATGTTTTTTTGATTTTTTAGAATAACCAAACATTTCATCAACTCAAAAAACATTTTTATGGAATAATTATACAAATATATATTTATTCTTAAAACAACTTTTGAAATATTTTATAATTTTTTGGTATAAAAAACTTTTGTAAAAATATTTTATAAATACTTGTTCAAGCGAAGGCTCGTTTATCATATTTAATATTCTTTATATTAAAAAAAAAAAGTGATGGCTTCAAGCAGACCCAAAATAATGATCTCATGAAAAAATTACTAAAAATGTTCGAAATGGAAAATGATTATGTTTTTTCACTAATTCTTTCAATTTTGAGTTTTAGTTTACTGAATTTTTAAATTTTGGTTTTGGTATACTAAATTTTAATTTTTTTTGCTATTTCGATACAATTGTTGACTTGAAACAAGTCAGCAATTTCTGATGTCATATCTGTATTTTCTGGTGTTACGTCAATACTTGACCAAATAAGAATGAAAACCAAAAATAAAAAATAAATCATAGTATGCCGAAACTAAACTTTGAAAATTCTGTAGATAAAAACTCAAAATCTGCAAAATTAATGGATCAAAAAAGGTCTATAAGGATAATACAATACTCGAAATCCTTAAAAAAAATCAAGTAATACTACGTATGTTTCGAGTATGGTACAAGTATACCAGTGTCAAGAATGCTTTATATACAACAAAAAATATTCCAAAAAACGTAGCAGAACAAAGACCCGATAAACAACAAAGAGATTGTTCATAAACTTCAGAGATGAAGTCGTTGATGGAAAAATTCTCATGGCTGTTTAATACAGTTTCAGTATCGGATATCGAATATGCAGAAGAACTCCAATTCCAAGAAGTTCTGGATGCCTCTTTACGCATGTACAACATAAGGCATGCCTCGTCCTCCTCGTCGAAAATTTGTTGTAAAATTTGTTACGACGATAAAGAAGATAAAGAAATGTTCGAAATCCAGGGCTGTGCCGACTCGTTTTGCTCGGATTGCGTGTCGAGACACGTAGGAGCAAAGCTCCAAGATAACATCGTATTCATTTCTTGCCCTGGTGAGGATTGTACAAGTGCAATAGATCCCGAGACTTTGAGTTCTATTATCCCATCAAATGTCATTTTCCGGTGGCAGGAGGCGTTGAGCGTGTCGGCTATTCTTGCTTCGAAGAAATGTTACTGTCCTCATTGCTCAGAGATATTGTTAGACGAAACCGATGAAGGGGATGTGGTAACAATATCGCAATGTCCCTTCTGTCAAGAATGGTTCTGTCTGCAATGCATTGTTCCTTGGCATTATGGAAAGAGTTGTGAAGAGTTTAGAATATTCGAGAAGGATGAGAAAGGAAACGAAAAATTAAGGCAGTTGGCACAAGATAAGGAGTGGAAGGAGTGTCCTAATTGCAAGATTTTCGTGGAGAAGACTGATGGCTGTAGACACATGACTTGCAGGTGTGATCAGTTTTATCTATTCATTAAAAAATCCGAATAATATCATCGTAATAATCTTGTCTGATTCGCGGTTTAACTCGAGGATCAATGTTTTCTCAGGTGTAAATTCGAGTTCTGTTACTTGTGCGGATCCAAATGGAGTTCAGAGCACTGGAATTGCAAGGATGAGGAGTGATCCGGATTTTTCTTTTTTTTTTTCCCACTTTTTGAGCAAATTTAAAGTTTCCAGTTGTTTAAGAGCTGAATTTTGTCTTCCTGGAATCGTGGTTTGTATACTTTTGTCTTTCTAATCTGGGAAATAGGGAAGTTTTTTCATAAGAATAATCTTTCAAAAGATTATCCCGGAGCTAATAATGACCGCTATTTTATAATGGTTTTGTTACGATATTTAATTAACGTCCACTACTTTGCGAAGATTTTGACAAAAAAAACCGTCGTTATTTGCGACAATTTTATTCAAGACTGTCATTAAGTAGTAACTGTTTTTGATTCAAACCGTAGACATTTGCGAAGGTTTTTTTTTCAAAAACAATCACTGAATTTAAAATTTTCAGAAAATTAAATAATAATAATATAATTATGATATTTAAATATTATCCATCGCCATTTGCGTTTGTTTTTTTACTCTAAATTAAAATTTTCAAAATATTAAATAATCATATATTATATATTATAATTTTCTTAAATATTAAATTACTATTTAATATTAATGTAGTACATTATTTTAAGTAATAATTAATATCAATAATTATATATAACTTGCTACATAGAAAATGTAAATTTATATAATTATTATCAAATTAACATACATAAAGAAATACACTACAATACATGCACAAATATACTAGTTAGATCTAACATATAATTAAATAATACAATAAATCAAATAATCTAACATACATAATTTTCATATCAAAATCTACTAGTTGACAATAAAACTAGGTATATGAGATGCAAGTCCTCTACTGCATATATACGTCTAACATATAATTAGAAAATATATAACATGCTTGCAATTCCATACAATATATGACAATAAATTAAATTTGGACGTGAGCAAAAATCGTCCAATACGAGAATGTACGAGTATACAAACTGATATGATGCATGCGTAATGCAATATGCTTGGATATCAAAGATCAAGTCAAGAATCTCACGCTCAGTCTAGAGACGCCTGAGTGTGTAGTCTCTGATCTGCCCTAGGCATGTTTTGGCTCCCACACTCATCATCAAGACGTGTACCTACAATGTCCAGTCATCAGAGCTCGTGGGTCCCGTCGGACACTGTAGCTCTCGATGCCCCATCGTCCACAATACAGGATAGGGCTGAGCGGCCCCAACAAACGAGGTATATCTCAAAAGATATCAGGCTCAACATGATATGTCATGCATAATATGCCAAAGCAGTAAAACATGTATAATGCAACACATAAATATGCAGCATAAAAGTGTGTATATTATGCTTGGATATCTCAGTCAGTACATCACGTACCTCACTAAAACAATCTGATAGAAAGCTCTTAACCTAGACAATACCAACAATATGAAATCACTATCAAACCAGATTCTGAATTACCAAACATGCTATAAAGTTCTTCCTAAAGGCTTTAGGATTATACCTGCGTCCGTCGTCAGCCCACTGATGATGTTTCGATCTCAGTTCACCGACCCCCCCTCGAGACGACACTAGCTCCGAAACTTCCCGACACCAAAGTGCCCTAGAAACTGGCTAGAAAACCTAAGGTAAAAGACTAGAACTCTCTCTCTGAAGGATGCGGTGTAGGAAACAAAAGAATTCGGCTTTCATTTATAGGCTGCATCCGGACTATTTTAAAAATCCGAATCAATCTTATCTGCCACGTGTCAGAATCTCATTCGTCTGGTTGGATTTCTCGAGATAACGTAATCGGAAGTAGATCAGGTTATCCATTTAAAATTCGGTGGATCCAACAGATTAATCCCAAATTATCAATTCGTTAATAATACTTAATTAACAACTCTTTAATTATCTCTTAATTAATACTTCATTCAAAATAAGAATTTGGGTCATTACACGTTCCATACAATGCACCTAAACAACCCTATTATGTATGTTTTTCATACACTTCAAATTATTCGCAAAAACATTTTTGGTTGCTATGCTTCAGATGATGAATTTAAATGCATGACATCTATATAATGAGTAAAGACACTTACCTTGAACCATTTCCACGTATTGTTGGAGCAATTCTCATCCACTGGAATTGGTTTCACAAGTAGTAGGGGGTGTAGTTTGAGAATCAAACGGAGTACTTCGTGGAAATGAGAGCTCACTGTTTGTCCACTTCGTAAATAATCATGACCAATTATTCTAACTTTCTTGTGATGTGCTAAAATAGATAAAAACATTGCCACCTTTTCCTCAATACGAACATATCTCAAATCCACTACGCCACTCACATTTTTTACCAAATAACAAAGACATGCAAATGCATTACGATCCATTCTCAAATTCGAAACACACTGCACATCTCCTAATTCAGTAATCCTATGTAGATGGTTGATTTAAGCAGGTATTCTCCTAGTAAAATTGTAAGAACGGTCTCTTCTACGGTATCTACGAGGTGACCGTGCTACAAACTTCGTCAAAAAACGTGTTAACAGCACTAAGAACATGAAGGACCAGCTCAAATGTTGGTGTACCGCTACAAATTTTGCGATGTGACGATGTACTTCAGCCATGACAGAAAGATTTATGCCACAAGTTCTAACCATTTAAAGTGGTCTACTAAAAACCAAGAACACCATATAACAACGTATATCGCAAAAAGTATATAAGCTGTACAACAAAAAAATCCATAAGAAAGAGGAAGTAAGTACTACGAAAATGTAACAAAACCAACAAAAATACAGAGAAGTGAACAAAGTACTCCTTCGCCTCGGAAAAAACACAAACAAAATAATCAGATCTTCTGTAAAAATGATGGATACGAAAATATCTAACCCTTTGTAAGAAGATAGTAGATGGCTTCCAGTTTAATTCTTACATGAATTTCATGGATGCTGCATTCCCATTTACGGCCGCGGAAAGAAGAAAAATGAGATTTCTCGGTGAATGTTATAATAAATGCTAGGGCTTGGAGGTTATTTTTGTAAAATGTGTTTGTGTACTACATGAAACTGTACATATTGCATATAATTGTCTTGGGTTGCAGATGGTATTGATAATATATGCCATACAGTACATTGTAACGGGCCCATACACAAGCACACATACATTGTCTTCGTACCAATCATGGTACTAAATCTGAATTTAATATAAAATAGCCACTTATACAGGTTACCAAACGGTGCCAATAAGTACAAATCACGTCAGTCGGTAAATTGCACTAAGTTTGACCGATACAAAATGTTGGTAGGAGAAAATAAACTTGTAACCATTTGACATTGCACATGTATACTTTATTAGCTAAGACACCCCAACGTAATGTAGATAATAGTTAGAAAATCAAGAGGGTTATGTAAATATTTCTCAATATGTATAACATTAATACCTAATGGGCTCAAAACTCTTTTAAACCACTTAATTTTTAATTAGGGCCCATTAAAGTGTTATTATATTAACCTAAACCTAGCTTTACAAACCCTAAACACCCCTAACCATCAGAAGCCATCCCCTCCCCATCCTTGCAGCAGCTTTTCGAAGCACTTCAGCAGCCAAGTCTCGGTTTCCCCTTAGATTCCAGAAAAGATCATTCCCCGCTCATCTGGTGCCTCTCCGACGTGGATTTCTTCTAGTTTGTGAGCATATAATCATCAAGGCATGTTTGTATTTTTGTTTTCTCATCATTCACACCCATATTATGCTGAAAATTATGTATGTGCTCGAAAATGTAGTGATCTATGTTGAGGTTGCATGTGTTTACAAGTTATACATGAAATCTTGCACCTTTTTGCATCTTATTCACGTTTTTCATGTGGATGTGCAAGGGAGTGTCGGTTGCTGTTGCTAGGAGGGATGAAACATGTCAAGGTTTAAGGGAAAATAGTGCTGGAGTCGGTGAGGGTTCGAGTGGTTGAAGGGTCGGGCGCTTTCCTTGAAGGTGTGGCTCGGTTGTGGGGTGATTGGCGGTTGGGTTTGAGCTGGCGGTGCAAGGGCCAATCCAAGGCATGGACCAGATCCTGTTTGGTCTGAGACATGGCTCAAATGCTGCTGGACCTTCCCACAAATCCGATCGATCGGGTTAGTTAGAAACGGCCGCGGGTGGTGTTTCTTTGGTGACTTGCGGCTGTTGGAATGGTGCAACGTGCATGGGGCCGAGGGGTTGGTTTGAGCAGGTCTAGGAAGGTCCTAAGGAGGGCTAGGAAGAGTTGGTCCAAGGCTGGTCCAAGCCGGTAGAGCCTAGGGCCGATAGATTTCAAGTTTGGGGTATTAGGGTTTTCGGAGGTGGGTGCGCGATAAATTCCATCAGCTATTTGGACACTTTTGGGAGCCTTAATTGGTCCGGTATGTGAAGTTTAGGGGCTGTTGGAATGTGTTTTAGGGTGGTAAAGTTTGGAAAAAATTTGGCTAAGTTTCGGGTCGATCCGGGTTAAAACCGGGACCCCAATCCAAGTTTTAAAACGAATCGATTAAGTTTTGAAACAGACTCGAGTTTACGTATAAGAAATACTTTTAAATATGTTTTGAGGTGTTTTAAGGAGTTCGGTCGAAAGGTCTAGGGGTAAAATAGTCATTTTGGGTTCCAAGGGCAAAATGATCATTTTGCACCCGGGGTGAGTTTTTAGTCCTGAGAGCGGCCTGAGCACAAAATTATCATGTTTTTACATGTTTATGCATCATGTATATAATTTTTATGTAATTATTAAAAATACGGTGCATGCTTGATTTTAAGAGAAAATTACGTATATGCATGCTTTTATTAAATGATGAATGTGATGACACGTTTTTTAAGGATGAGAGTTGGTTGTGACTAATACATTGACACGATGACATGTAAGGCCAGGGCTCAGTGGACGGATAATGCTGTCGCTGATGTCCTCGCCGTCGGGTACCTCGATCACACGTAGATGGATCCATCGACTGACATGATAATACGAAAGTCACAGCTGACGAATGAAATTCAAATTCATAAATGAACACGTATATGTTGATATGATGATATGTGCTATATATGACTATTATTATGTTTTGACAGGTTACGATTATGCATACATTTTTCCATGATCATGAAATGTATGTTGAATACGGTATTTTTCACTGCTGCATGATATGTATATGTATTTGATATCAATGTACAGGTGTGTTGAGTCTTTATACTCACTAGGTGTGAATGATACAGGTGAGCATGTCGATGAGGAGACAGGAGGTGCCGAATTCTAAGTAGGCAGGGCTGGATATGCGGACAAGACCCGAGGACCACACTTTTCCGCACATCACGTTTTTATGAGTTTGAGTGGACATGAACATTTTGATACATTGATTTTTTTATGGTGTTGATCATCATGATGTTTACTTGAGTTATTTTTACGTACACATATTATGGTCGTCTCAACGATTTTACATTGCAGTATTTTAATTGTCAAAAGAAAAATTTACGATTATTTTTTAAATGACATATTTTTCAATAGGGTTGCATGCATGCAAAATATTTAAATGTTTATTTTCGAAAAAATGTGAGCTTTTAAAAAAAATAAAATATTTGGCAGCATTTTAAATTAGTAGACGTCACAATTGGTATCAGAGCAAGGGTCCTGTATAGGGTTGTGTCACCGTCAGCTTCTGCAGCTCAGTCTTCAATCCTCAAGTCTGTAAGCTTTAAATGTTTTAAATGATTTACGGCTATCACCTGCATGTTTACATGATATACGTTTTACAGTGATTTACAGTGCATGTTTAGATGCTTTTATGATATAAGGACTTATTATTTTGAAAAACTAGATTAAATTGCATGATGAGTTACATTTATAATTTGGACTGTATTCAGATATCATGCCTCATAGACGCCTCCTAGTACAGATCGTCAGGATGAGATTCTTGGAGGCGACAGAGGCCCTCTGCCACCACCGTCGTCAGAAGATGCAGCTGCCCGAGTACTGGAGGGGATATCTAGGCTTATGGAGCAAGAGCAGCAAGCACCCTGACCGCATGCTGATGTTTATGAGAAGTTTAGACGGCTCAACCCGAAGAAGTTCGGGGGTACCACTGATCCATTCTTGGCAGAGGGATGGATTCGATCGCTGGAGCTGCACTATGAGTATCTGCAGATGAGAGATGGTGATCGGGTTAGGTGCGCTATATATATGTTGAGGGTTGATGCATCCCTATGGTGGGAGGGAGCCGCTCATGCAGTGGACTTGGCTACTCTCATGTGGGACAGGTTCAAGAAGATGTTTTACGGCAAGTATTTCCCAGCTGATGTCAGGCGCCGCCTGCCGAGGGAGTTTATGAGTCTCCGTCAGGGAGACTCGTCTGTGGCAGAGTTTATTCGGAAGTTTGATAGGAGCTGCCATTTCATGCCCATTATTGCTAGGGATGCCGTTCAGAAGCTAAGGCATTTCATGGACGGATTGAGACCCACCTTACGTCGGGATGTTATGCTGATGAGGTCGGTGTGCAATGATGAGGCCACCACCTGCGCTTTTCAGGCGGAGAAGGCTCTGCGGGACATAGACTTCGAGATGCATAGGAAGCGACATCAGGCTCAGTCCAGTTCTCAGCCGCAGAAGAAGCAGTATACAGGGCCGTCGAGGCAACAGGGGCAGCAGAAGCCCCAAGGGCAGTATAAGGGGCTAGGGCAGCAGCGGCCACCTCAGGCACCAGGGGCTCCCAGGCCGGAGGGAGGACTACCGTGCAAGTAGTGCAACAAAATTCACTATGGGAAATGCATGTGGGGCACCTTCAGATGCTTCACATGCAAACAGGAGGGGCACAAAGCAGCAGATTGCCCTCAGAACAAAGGCCCCACTATTGGCAGGGCATACGTGATGCAAGCCGAAGAGGCTGAGACGGAGTCCGATTTTGCTCTGATCACCGGTAACTTTTACGTTTAAGTTTTATGTGTTTACCGCTTTGAATGCATTAAGTGATTTGATTATTATGAGAATTAATTGCTGAAATTGAGAACATAGAAGAATTAGGATCCATGCTCTACCTAGTTGGATTAGAGATTGAATTGAATGAATTTTAGAGATCTAATTTTTAGTTTCGAGAATTTTACGGTTACCAGGGGGCTAAATTCGAAACTTTGAGGGGCCAAGAATGCAAATTTCGAGAATTTTGTAGGACCATAATGCAATTTTTGAAACTCTAAGGGCTAAATGCGAATTCCGAAATTTTTTTAGCCTAATTTTGAAATTTTTGGATGAATACTTGGGTTAATTCAGTTAATTTTCGTGGGATACTTGGGATTAATTCCGTGAATTTTTGAGGATTTTGGGATAATTGCCGGTAAGAAATTTTTTAAGTTTCAATGCGATCAAATTTGATGATATGTTTTGTCGCAGGAAGGATATATATTGCAGGTGTAGCCACACATGCATTGCTAGATTCAAGAGCTACACACTCGTTTATATCCAAGACGTTCGTCCAGCGACTAGGAATTATACTTGTAGCGATGGATTCAGGATTCAGAGTATCGATTCACATGGGGATTAGATGTTCACTTCTCTGATTGTGAGGAAATTGGAGCTTCGGTTACAGAAATATGCAGTGCAGGCAGACTTGATTGTGCTACTGTTGCCAGAGTTTGATATTATTGTGGGTATGGAGTGGCTTTCCTTGAACGGAGCTGTCATAGAATTTTGACAGAGATCAGTATCTGTCCGACCGCCCAACGGTAAGCCGTTTGTATTTGAGGCGTCTAGACACCAGCAGATGTCGAACATCATTTTCTGCATGTGTGCGAGGAACCTCCTGAAAAGAGGCTGCCAGGTGTTTTTGGCCAGTATTGTATCAGTGTCTGAGCCAGCCAGTCAGAGGCTAGAGGATGTTGATGTGGTCAGAGATTTCTCCAGTGTTTTTCCTGATGATGTTTCAGGCATTCCTCTAAATAGGGAGGTGGATTTTTCTATCGAGCTTATGCTAGGTACCGTGCCTATTTCTAAGGTGCCCTATCGACTAGCACCGACAAAAATGAAGGAGTTGAAAGATACATGATTTTCTAGATAAGGGTTTCATCCGCCCTAACTTTTCTCCATGGGGTTCACCGACACTCTTTGTGAAGAAGAAGGATGGCAGTATGCATCTATGTATTGACTACAGAGGGTTGAACCGTGTCACAGTGAAGAACAAGTATCCGTTGCCCAGGATCGAGGATTTATTTGATCAGCTTCAAGGAGCATCAATATTCTCAAAGATAGATTTTCGATCCGGATACCATCAGCTAAAGGTGAGAGAGTCTGACGTGCATAAGACAGCCTTCCGGACGCGTTATGGGCAATATGAGTTTATGGTGATACCCTTCGGTCTGACGAACGCTCCAACGATCTTCATGGATCTTATGAATCACGTGTTTCAACCATATCTGGATCACTTCGTCATAGTTTTTATTGATGATATCCTGATCTATTCGAATAGCAGAGAGGAGTACAGTCAGCATCTGAGGACCGTATTACAGGCACTACAGGACAGACGGCGGTATGCCAAGTTCAGTAAGTGTGAGTTCTGACTTGAGAGAGTGGCATTATTAGGCCACATTGTATCTCAGGATGGTATAGAGGTCGACCCCAGCAAAGTTGAGGCAGTCAGAGATTGGCCAGTGCCTAAGAGCGTGACAGAGATCCGTAGCTTCTTGGGATTGGCTGGATACTACATGAAGTTCATTCAAGGATTCTTTTCTATTGCAGTGCCTACAACCTCCATGACGAAGAAGAATGCCAGGTTTATTTAGGGATCGGAGTGCCAGGAGAGATTTGACAGACTGAAGCAAGCATTGACCACAACACCAATTCTAGCTATGCCATCGGGGTAGGGTGAGTTTGTGGTATATAATGATGCTTCAAGGCTAGGTTTGGGTGCAGTGTTGATGCAGCATGACAGAGTTATAGCTTATGCGTCCAGACAGCTGAAGGTCCATGAGAAGAATTATCCGACTCATTACCTCGAACTAGCGGCCGTAGTTTTTGCCCTGAAGATCTGGAGATATTATCTGTATGGAGATAAGTGCATGATTTTCACTAACCACAAGAGCCTGAAGTACTTCTTCACACAGAAAAAAGCTGAACATGAGGCAGAGGAGATGGCTAGAGCTAGTGAAGGATTATGACTATGACATTAGCTACCATCCGGGTAAGGAAAATGTGGTGGCAGATGCACTGAGTAGGAAGCACGCAGTGGTTGCTCATTTGTCGGTACAGAGACCGCTGCAGGCGGAGATTCAGAGGTTCGAGCTTGCAGTTTATGCCAGGGACGATGCCCCCAATCTTGCTACTCTGAAACTACAGCTGACATTGAGAGACATAATTCGGGCAGGGCAGACTTCTGACGAGCAGTTGCAGAAGTGGAGACAGAGGGACGAGGCTAAGGGCCAGAGACCGTACACAGTTTTGGATGACATAGTCAGATATAGGGACCGTCTATGGGTTCCTGACAGTGATTCTCTTGGAGCAGATATCATGAGCGAGGCCCACAGCACCTTGTACTCCATCCACCCACGAAGTACGGAGATGTATAAGGATCTGCAGACTCTTTATCGGTGGCCGGGCATGAAGTGGTAATTTCGACTCCCAGCTGCCCTAGAAGTCGATCATGCAAGCTCGAAGTAGGTCCTCAAGATCTGAATCACCCTCTATGATTGTTTGCTGTCTGAGGATGGAAGGCATACTGAACAGCAGCTTAGTACCCAATGCCTTGTGTAGACTCTTCCACAGTTCTGGGCTGGCAGGGATGTCCACTACCACATACATGAGATCTCCGATCATATTTTACCGGATGGATTGGTCCCTGGTCATGTTTTATCACTTTCCAATCCTGATCTAAACTCGGTCATGCTTTACTGGGATGGAGAGGTCCCCGGCCACGTTCACCGGCTTCCAAACCCGTTCATATTTGATCACAAGACATTTAGCATACCTCAAAAACATAAAATATTTTCTTTTGCATGTCGAACATACTTACATGGCGTTAAGGGATTCGTTGGATCTCTCTTGGGCTACTGCGACACATACTAACACATTCTCATGCACTTAATTTCCATAACTTAGACGTAATAATCGTGCTCACCATCGAAGTAAATAAATGATTTATGACGTTCTAGATCACTCGGGACTTGACCTCGTTTAATCATCACACTAAACCATGACATCGAACCTCGAAACAAATCCTTAAATGATGTATGAACATTGCCCAAACAATGGAATACATGGACCTAAACTAGTGGTTTGAAAATCCTGAACAAGCGCCTAGGCGATGTGCATTGATGCTCTGCGGCGTTGGTTAACGCCTAGGTGCTAACCAGTACCGCAGCGCTACGTGTAGCGAAGCACTAGTGCTACGGCACCACAAGGGCAGTGTTGCGGCGCTCGTGATGCGAACCGCGGGCGCTGCAGCGCTCCCCAACAGCGCTGCGGCGCTAGACCTGTGCGAACAACACCCAAAAGTGATGACTCTTGATCCAAACTCTAAGCCACGCCCAACCGACTGCAACCAACACATCGAGACCCATCCTAGGACGCTATGGCATAGACTTCAACCACAATGCAACACAATCCCATAAACACGAATTTTTGATGCAAAATGCTTCATGCGACTTCTAATGCAACCAAGTGCTTAATGACACGAAACGAAGCACCAAAATACGGTCTAACACGACACTCGACATACCTAGATGCAGCAATGATCAAATGCCGATTCCCAATGAAGCCTGCAACAAAAAATTCTCAAGAACACGCGAAGAATACGTTTTCATAACAACACCATTTGATCAGTCGCACGAAAATGATCATAACTCACTCGTTTCTCGTCCAAAAATTACAAATTTGCTATCAAATTGAAGGTATCAAAAAGTACTATGTTTTGTATGTTGAAAGTTTTTTTAGAAAATCAACCAAAAATTCACAGTATTAAAAATGTAGTGAAAAATTGATTTTTGAGATCTAAAAATCGTTTCAAAAGCGATCCAACCATTTTTGCTCAAATTTTTCATAACATACATGCATTTTTACACACAATAAACATCAAAACATATACTATGACAAGATCGATACAAAAATGAAAGAATATACATGTCTTTAATCTTTAAAACTCACGACACGACGATACCGAAGCGGAGAAATGCGAAGGCCGATCCGGGACGATTTGCGGCACGATTACTTGAAGAAAATGAACGTGAATTCGCTGAAAAATGCGAATGGGAAGGTGGCTGCTGCTGAAATAACTAAAAACCCTAGGTTTTTTCTCAAATAAAAGAAATGAAATCTCAAGGGAAAATTTTGTGTGTGTGTGCCGTGTATGTGTGTGAGAATGTGTGCGCGCGTGTGTTTTAGTTAATTAGGAGAAGAAAATTGCTTAATTAATTATCTAACATGCTAATTAAAATGTTAAACCAATACTAACTTTACTAGAATCCCCTAATTAAAAATAAAATACACATGAAACAAATATTTAAAAGTTGAAAATCCTCAACTAGTCATTTTAGTATTTTGAAAGGCTTAAAATCTTAAAATCACCTAATAATTAAACTAGGCTTTAAAAATACTAAAAACTTCATGAATGATTTAAAATACTAAATTTTTGACTGAACAATAAAGTACCACATTTTCATAAATCGCCTAAATCGTCACCGGTCTCTTTTCCCGATCTCGCATCGAATATTCGTCTGAAACATATAACTCAAGAAAATATTTTAACGTACATCAAATAAACATATAATATTTTAAAATAATTCAAATCGTAAGTCATGCACCGTTAAAAATCATTTTAAACTTAAATAAATAATTTAACAATTTAAATAAATGCATGAGTTATACGTGTACTGATTTTGGGTTCTACAAGCCCTCTCCCCATCCCGAGTCTCTCTATCTTCTTCACCTACCCCACGTGCAATCATACGTTTAGGAGGCATATTGTTCCACAATTTACCCAACACGTAAACCAACATACAAGAACATACTATCCATATCATAAGATGAACGTAATCGAACTTAAATATGTACATGTTGAAATCGTGATCTTGATGCTTACTACATGATAGAATTTTAAAACTTTAAAACTTACAGACTTGAGACATGACTTCGTGAGCTTCTCGCAACCGGCAGTAGGCATAACCCTTTACAAGAACACCGCTCTGATACCAACTGTGACGTACCGTACTTTTAAAACTACTTAAAATTTGCGGAAAATAAAATTTTTTTCTTAAATAAGTAATAATCTCTCAAAATGAATTACAAATAAAATGCTTGTCTAAATATTTGAAATGTAAAAGAGCTTGCAACAAGTACTTGTTTAAACAACGTAAAGTAATTTCATGAAAATCAGAGTAAATGAATTTAACGTGCATAAAAATTCTTGTAAACTTAGCGGTCCTCGGGTTAGGCCTCCGCACCATCCGAGCCAACTCACTGGTCTCCGCCTCTCGCCTCCTCATACTCGTCCTCACCTGCATCGATCAAGTCTAGTGAGTCTAAAGACTCAACATGTATAAACTGAGAATAGCAAGTAATACACAGTAAATTCACATGCATTTTTAAAGTAGCACATACATACTTAATGTGGGGACCCGGACGCTAATTCAATTCTTAATCATCATTAGGATCAATTTACTAATCAAGTAATTTGGGTCATAAATTTTTTTTTCTTTAAATGCGGAACGTAGGGAAATAAATCTCATATACATATCAGTATAAAGGTACAAGTCTTGTACAACATACATTCATCTAAATCTAAGGTTCAACAACTAATTATCAAATGGTCAAACCCTATTTACATCGAAGTCCGTAGTCTCCACTCTAATCACGATCTCTCCTCATCTCTTTGACCCTAATCATGTCCCACCTGTTGCCATGCACACATACAAACACGACAACAGCCGGATAATTCCGGTGAGAAATACATCCCAGTATAAATCAACAAAACATGCAATCATATAATCGATATAAAAGCATGAAACAAATATCAATAACATGTATTAAATCTGAAAACATAAATCGATATAAAACTGTAAATAACTCATGACTCTACAGCTCAGACTAGACTCATTCCTAGTTTAGGGATCCCGGTTTCTAGACGTTGGCGTACTATATCGAATCTCAGTAATAGAAGTAAATCCACTCCTAATCAAACATCGATATAAACCAAACATCTAGTGTCTTGACCTATCCGTCAAAGACTTTGGCACCTCCGCCAATAACTCCTCTGTGACAATGTGCAATGGGCCAGTGACTACTCTATCACAGTCTGGCACCTCTGTCACAAGACCAATCGTCTAATCACGCTTTCTATAAATCAATAGAACAAGCATATCAATTCAAATCAATGCATATAATAACAATAAGTATGTGGTTTAGGGAAACTCAAGTTATATCTAACTCGAGTCATTCTCCCGGGTTCGACATTGACTTATACCTTTCTTTCGTAGTCTCGGTCTGAAGCAATATAAGTGCTGAACTCAAGACTGTCTCTGTAAATCTGAAATGACATATCGAGAATAGCAATATCAACATTCCATTCACAATTCAATACCGAATCTGATCAATCTGAATTTAATTCAAATCAACGGCATAACGGCACAATCCCGATATCCCCGTCAATACAATAGCAACATATATCAATTACAAACCATAACCCATATCCGTTACAATCTGTAATCAATCCATAATCCAAATCTGTTCAATTTCAATCGATAAAATTAGAAAATCATAACAATTCCAAAATCAACTTGTTCTTCGATCTGACTTCGATTCTACGATCTCTAGTATTCCCAGAACACATAATAATGATCAAATAATAATTCCTCCAATATCATAATTTTTGAATCATGATAAAACATAATAAAACTTACGTCCTTTTGAAGCTATTGACGAGAGGATCACAGAACTGTGCTCAGATCGAAAATCTGAAGGCCGGATCTTTCAAAATCACAATTCTAGTATATGAAGAACTTGAAGGGATTCTATGGAAATTTTGCTCAGTTGTTGCTGTTGAAAGTATGAAAGAATGAAAGCAATTATATATCCAATTACATGGTGGAGACAAGTGTCTCACTCAATCCATAATTGCACTTTAGCCCCTGAAATCTTCACTATTTGCAATTTGGTCCTCAATAACTCTTTTTAATTCCATTTCAATCCTAATTAATTACAAAAACCATGGAATCTAATTCATCATTCCAAAATTCATAAATTAAATAATTTCGGATTAAAATGATATAATCTCGGGCCTTACACTTAAACTCTGAACATACTTATATAAACATAGACGTGCCACCATTTCATAAACTTTTTCATAAACGTGCTTGCGTCATACATACTTAAACATGCATAATCATCATCATTTTGCGTAGAGATATGTTTCAAAGTAAGTGACCCATAACATAATGCGCCTGATCAGACTAAATCACAATACTGGGCTGGCAGGGATCATCACAGCCTTTCGACCGAACGTCCACTCCCACACAACATAACCGGATTCGAAATGACAGCAGATTCGATTTTTGAGATCTAAAAACTGTTTCAAAATTGTTCCAAACATCATTGCTCGAACTTTGCAGAATATAACCCGATTTTTACATACAATATGCATCAAAATATTTACTATGACAAGATCGATGCAGAAAAATGAAAGAATATACATGTCTTTGCATTAGAACGCACGAAAGATAACGAATACTGACGCGGTGGATTATGGGAGATGACTGGGAGACGCTTGCTACACGATTCTTGCTCGAAAAAAGGGCGTAAATCTCCAGAAATTTGCAAGGAAAAGGTGTGGCTGCTGCTGTAACTCTAAGAACCCTAGATCCTTAAGAAAAAGATTACAAAGAATGTGTGTGTGTCTCGATGGGTGTGTGAGTGTGTAACGTTGTGAGTGTGTGTGAGTGGGGTAATTAGGGAGTTAATTACGAGTTAATAAAATTCTTAGTTAAATAATTAGTGATAAAATATTACCAATCTAAATACTTAATCTCACTCAAAGATTTAATAAAAATAGTTAAGTACCAAATTTTTAAGATTAAAAACTCCAAATGATCAAATTAGTATTTGAAAAGTTTAAATTTTAAAATCATCTAATAAATAAAAAAATTAGGTCTTAAAATGCTAAAATTTTCATAAATCACTTAAAATATCAATTTTCTTGACTTGAAATAAAATACCACATAAATAAAAAAACGCCTAAATCGTCACCAGTCTCTTTTTCCGATCCCGTATCAAATTTTTGACTGAAACATAAAACTAAAGAAAATGTTTTAACGTGCATCAAATAAACATTTAATAATTTAAAATAATACAAATCATAAATCATGCGTCGTTAAAAATAACTTTTTTTTTTCTCTTTTTCCTAACAATTATGAACTTGAATAGTAAGTCTTGATTTAATATTTTTACATTTGAATTGAATAGGAAAGTGCAAATTTAATAATAAAAATATTGAGATTTTACACGTGAGGGAGGTATTTTTTTTTTTAAAAAAATAGTTAATCAAGATTTAAAAATATAAATAAGCACCCCGGACGGACTTCTTCTTCAACGCTGCCTTGTTTCTCTCATTTTTCAGTACTTTCCAAATTCTGACAAACGGAGGCGAGCTAAGATCACACCGAAGCCCTAATCGGAATCATTGCTCAATAAATATGTGGCGAAGGCTCTCACATCAGCTCCGAACTCTTCCCCTCGCCCGATCTAATCCCAAACCCGTCCGATTCGTCGTTGGTTCTTCTGCAGTTCCGACGAATCTCCACCGTTCTGCCGCCTTCATGTCGCGCCATTTAAGTACTGCTCCTAGTGCGTTTCTAAACCATAATCGTCGTATTCTTTTCGGCTATGTGCCATCATTTAAATATCGCGATCTTTGTGATGCTTGAAATAAAATGAGATGTTGACGCGTGGGTGCAGGCACAACGATAACATTCGACGATGTAATGCCGATTGCTACTGGTCATGAGCGTGAGGAGCTCCAAGCCGCGCTTACAGTGAGTATTTTATTGAATTCGGCTTATTTCTTGTGTGTTTCGTTATTATTTGAGTTAATTTTTTGTGTTTTAACTAATATGTGCTTGGTTTTATCGCATTTATTTGATTAGGGAAAGGACGTTCTCGAAATTAACTACCCTTCTGGTCCGTATGGAACAAAGGTCAGTGTATATTATCTTGTTTAACTTGCTATTACGGGTTGATAATAGTCTGAGATAGTATATACCCCGAGCTATTGAATAGCCTGTAATTAATTACTCACTCTCTTTGTTGTCAGCGACAGGCTACAAGAGTGTGTGGTGAAATGTATGATATGGTTGCTTAAAAAATAAATAATTTGATGCTTGCATGGTTATGCGGTATGAGTAATGGTAGAGACTAGAGTACTGTATAACATGCCATTCAGGAGTTTGTTTTGACTCCACACCCTTAACTCAATTTCGCTAAATAGCTGGGCCTCAACAGACGAGTCAAGTGTTTAGTGCTAGGAAAGTTAGGTTTGAGATCTAATTCCATATCATGTTCTTTTTTACGCTCATTTTCTTTACTATTTTGTCCATTAATTTATCAAAAGAAGCCAGTTCCTTGCTGAGTTGCGGCATTTTCCAGTTAAGGTTTGAGAACACTTGCTTTCCTATGATTTTTAGAGCTCATTGTAGAGTTTGATGATTAACTGGAGTGCATTATTTGTTAGGTTTGTGACAGAAAACATTGTCTTCCTTTCCTGTGATGAAATTCTTAAATCCTAAGGACTTGTATTTAATTTAACATTCCAGGTTTTTCATCTGCTTCCATGAATTTCTTGTAGCTTGTGTATTTGATGAAAAAAATTTATGCTGGCAATACAAGAGAGGCGCTGCCCAGAGTGTTTGAGTTGCTTCTGCACTGCTAGGCATCGTAGCACAGTGAATACGAGTACAAAGGCTTTTACATGCCTGTTGTGTTCTTTCTTGTTTCTCTCATTTTCTTGGCTTAGGAGTACTCTTGAGATTCATATATAGAAGCTATGTGCATGTAACTGAAGGTACTGGCAGATTAATATAATTGGGCTGCCACTTGAAAGCTATGAACCAGGTGTCTGTTTGAGCATGAAATTCATTATGTACTTTTCGATCTCGTGGATCTTGCCGTTAATACTGTTCATCCTAGATAAGAAATCTGAGTGAGCATGATGTGCCATTGTGTAAATTTTTAATCTATTGGTTCTTACTGCGAAGACATCTCATCCTCCCCATTGATACCCAGCAGATAGCAAGAGGGAGACAGAGAGAACGAGAGATATTACTCGTATGAATCAATTAAAGTTTAAATATGATATGACTTGAGCGTTGTTGCAGTTCAATCAATTATATGTACTCCTTTTTTATTTCAATGGAGGTCTTGCATTTAAATTTTGTGTAAAGTGATGCTCTCTACATCTGCATGAACATCTGCTAATAGCAATCTGTTGTTATTTGCCTGCAGGAAGAACCTGCTGTGGTCAAGTCTTATTATGACAAAAGAATTGTGGGATGCCCTGGAGTTGAAGGCGGTAAGTTTTCATCTGCATGTGAAATCATTTTACTTTCTTGTCCATTTAGTTTAGACTTTATTTCGAACTTTTGTTGTACACTCCAAAATTCAACAGAGGACGAACACGACGTTGTTTGGTTCTGGTTAGAGAAGGGGAGACCGCATGAATGCCCAGTATGCTCACAGTACTTTGTTGTAAGTAAAGTTACCTTTTAAAATTTGACTACTAATACATAGATATTACTTAGTGAACATGGAAAATTACCAAATTTCATATCAATTGAAAGATATATGCGTAGTCGTGATTTTTGAGAAATCTATCAGTCATTCTTCTTTTAGTTCTTCCATGTGTAGTAGAGGGTCCTCGCTTCCTTTTTAATATATCTTGTGGAAATTCACTGACATACACGTGCAGTGTGGATATTTTTATAGGAACTTATTTTCAGAGGTGATAAATTGTTAATGTGCATAAATATTTATTGGCCGTGTGACTATAGTTGGATACCTTGTAAATCTGATCCAAAACTATATGAAATATTTCTTTATACTTATAAATATGCACATGATTTTCCTTTGCAATGTCAAATAATATCTTTGACGATGTTGTTAACTGTAATCGAGAATAGTCAGAGAGAGTACTTGGTTTGTCCTGAGATGGTTTTCATATTCGTATTAAGTTACTCGGCAGTTTTTAAAGCATACCGATCCTTAGGTAGTGGCAAATAAAATCTTTTGGAATTTTGTGTGTTTTAATTAAATCGAACCTGGAATTTTGTTTATTCTTGAAATTTACTTCTACAGTACATTGATTGCCCTTTCTCTAGTTATAGTTTCTCTACTTTCTTCTAGTTATTCAACATGATAGCTTCCACTCCACCACCCTCCTAATTTTTCAATGTCAATTTTGTTCTCGAAGTGTCGACTGCATTGAGGAGAATGAGGATTCTATCTGATTTAAAAATTAACAAATGTGTCTGCCTCTGAATTTGAATGAATGACTCGTTTGATGACTAATCCGCATAATCTCTTTCTTTAAGCTTTCTTCTTATTTCTATCAAAGTGTAATCGAGCTTTTTTTATTGACAGTTGGAAGTGGTTGGGCCCGGCGGACCTCCTGATGGTCATGGAGAGGACCATCATCACTAAACAAAGTCATCTATGTTGCTGCCAGAATAAGATCTGGTGACCTGACTAGTGATTATGTAGAGTATTCTTCCACATCTGAACTGTCTCACGAGCTTTGATTGAATCTGCTGGTCACACAATTGTTTTAGGCTTCATTTTAACTTGGTAAAACATGAACCAGTTATCCATAGGAAATATGGACTTTCACCCTTTACTATCCAAACAAAATAATGGCTACAACTATTTGTTCATTCGTGGCTAATTTCATTGTTCTATTAAGTCCCATAAACTAACTGCATATTTCAAAAAAATTTGGATTCATCCATTTTACGGTGTTCATAAGTTGCCAATTTCAATGTTCTAAAAAGTCCCCCTTTTTCGTATAATCTTTTCCTTATCAGAAATAATCTAAAAAAGTATCAATCTCCGTCATTTAATTAGTTGACCATCATTCTTATGCAAGAAACAAAGACATCTCATGACATTATTTAACATTCGACTGTATATAACGAAATTTTAGGTTGGAGTTGAGTGTGTAATAAAATCCAATTCATTCCGTAAGTTTGATTAAATAGCTTCTGCTATGAAATCGATTTTCGACTTAGTGGATGTTTGGTTAAACTTAATTAAAAAGTTTATAAGCTTTTATTGGTTGTTTTAAGTGATTATAAGTTGCGATATCTTATTTTGTAAATAAGCTGTTAAAGTGTTTGAATGAATTTATTCTAAACAAATTAATGTGTTTAGTATTATATGATCTTTTTATTCTCAAAATTATCAAAAATGATATAATATTATAAAGTTAATGTAAGTAGTTATATATATATATATTATATTTAGGAAAAGTTATGTTCTTTGGATAAAAAATATTTAATATTATTTTTATTGTACGCAAATAAAATGTTGATTAAAAAAATTGTAGTTAATAATTTACTCTATAAAATATTATCAATTTTGTTTATATATCCTAATAAAAAAATAGAACAAAACTGTATTTTAAATTTGATAAAAAAAACAGTTATAAAATAGAGATTTAAGAATGTATATAAGAATATATCCTAATAAAATAGAGTTATAAAATTTTTTTAAAAACATCTTATAAACTGTCAAGTATCTTATTTTTGACAGCTTATAAGCTGTTTGTAAATTTTTTTATCAAACAAATTATGAGAGTTTATAAACTCAAAAACAACTTATTAGTCGTTTTTAGATCTTATAAGTTCTGCCAAACATCCTCTTAGTTGGATTGAATATTGAGAACTCATTTTTGTTCGAATATGAATTGATTTAGGATATCAATTAAAAGAAACCTTGGTTTAAACAAAAAAAATTGCAAATTCAAATAGAGTAAATAGGAAACCGAAATTTTTTATTTTGGATAAAAATGTTTAACCAAAACTTATATGATTCGTTTCCGGATTGTATCTGTTAAAATCAAATTGATAGTAAAAATAAAAAAATTAATTAGATTAATAATTTTATTTATATATTTTTTTAATAGATCATACATTTTATAAAATGATATTTAGTGACCATTTAAACTTAATAGTTAGAGGTTTTTTTTTAAAAAATTAACTAAAAACGCAATATATCATATTTTAAAATATACTTTAATTGCTAATTTAAATAAAAGTAGATCTCTTGTGAGACGGTCTCATGAATCTTTATCTGTGAGACGAGTCAACCCTACCGATATTCACAATAAAAAAGTAATAGTCTAACCATAAAAAAATAATACTTTTTAATGGATGACCAAAAAAGAGATCTGTCTCACAAATTACGATCCGTGAGACCGTCTCACACAAGTTTTTGCTTTTAAAAATAATTGTTCAATAGAAACAACTAGACTGTTTTAGTAAAAATCAAATCTAATTGAAGTAAAACGATTAAAATATCAATTTATATATTTTTAACCCGAAAATCCAAAAATCGAAATAAAATTATGTAAACTGAATCGAACAAACCGGTGAATATTGTAGCCTCGTTAGCAACTTAGCATGCAATGAGAAAAGACCATTAAGTTGGTAAGTTAGTTAGGTTTGAAAAAAACAAACAAATCCTTCAAATAGCGCAATTCGACAACCACGCTTTTGTTTTTTTGGGGGTGAAACTGCAGCTGAGAGATTAGGGTTTAAGAGTATAAACCCTTTCCAAATTCGTGAATCCTCAGTGAGTCAGACATGAATTACAGGTTCCAAAACCTAATTGGCGCTCCCTACCGCGGTGGAAACGTCGTCGTTGTGAACAACACCTTGCTCGTCTCACCGGTTGGTAACCGAATCTCCGTCACAGACCTCTTGAAATCCGAGACCATAACCCTCCCTTGTCAGGCCTCCACCAACCTACGCCACATCGCCGCCTCGTCGGATGGTGTGTTCGTGTTCACCGTCGACGAGAACAACCGCTGCCTCTTTATAAACCTCTCCCGCCGGGTTGTCCTTCATCGCCTATCTTTCAAACACAGAATATACGTTGTAAAATTCAGCCCTGACGGGCGATTCATAGCTGTATCTGCGGGAAAGCTACTCCAGATATGGCGTTCTCCTGGTTTTAAGAAGGAATTTTTCCCATTCGAGTTGATTCGAACATTTGCAGACTGTAATGATATAATTACGTGTCTGGATTGGAGTCCAGACTCGGATTACGTAATTATTGGGTCCAAAGATTTGACTTTGAGACTTTTTTGTTTGAAAAAGGTGAAGAAGAGTGACTCTAAGAAGCCGTTTTTGTTTTTAGGTCATAGGGATGTCATTGTGGGTGCATTCTTTGGAGTGGATAAGAAAACGAATGGAATAGCTAGTGTTTATAGCTTATCACGGGATGGAGCAGTTTTTAGATGGGGGTTTAGTGAAGCAGAGCTGGATTCTCCAGGGACACCAGAGCAGAGGCAGGAGCAGAGTTTGGCAAGTGGGAATGACACAATTTTGAAGAAAAGGAAAGAAACTGATGGGAAAGACGATGAATTTGATGGAGGGAATGGGGTTTTATTGCATAAAATGAAATGGGAACTGATGAAAAAGGATTATCTAATGCAGGCTCCTGCAAAGTTAACATCGTGCGATTATCATCGGGGGCTTGATATGGTGGTAGTAGGGCTTTCTAATGGGGTCTTTGCTCTATATCACATGCCTGATTTTGTGTGCATCCATTTGTTGTCTGTTTCGAGAGAGAAGATCACTACAGCTATATTCAACGGCCTGGGAAATTGGTTAACATTCGGGTGTGCCAAGCTTGGTCAGTTGCTTGTGTGGGAGTGGAAATCAGAGAGCTATATACTGAAGCAACAAGGGCATTATTTTGATGTCAATTGCCTTGCTTATTCATCAGATTCGCAGCTCTTGGCTACCGGAGCAGATGATAACAAAATCAAGGCAAGTTCGACACATAATTTATTTTTCATTTTGTTGGTAACACAACCAATTGACTATAATTATTTATATTTTGTTGTTGTTGTAAATGGAGCACAAATTGCTTCTGCTAACTGAGTAGTGCTGATGAGGCATGGATCTGAAATCCAATCGGTTTATGCGATTGAGCTCCATCGTGTCTTTGTATCTATTTCTTTCTATATAGATCAAACTTTTCCCAAGGACAAAGGCGTTAATATATATTTTTTGAATTATTGTCTTGCGTATTGTTATTTTCTGGTATTTCCACGACATAAATCAGAAATTTAAAATTTGTTGGTACAGGTGTGGACTGTTTCATCAGGCTTCTGTTTTGTCACATTTTCTGAACACAATAATGCTGTTACTGCGCTGCATTTCATGGCTAGCAAGAATTGCCTCCTGAGTGCTTCTCTGGATGGGACTGTTCGTGCATATGATCTGTTCCGCTATCGCAACTTTAAAATATTCGTGACCCCTACACCAAAGCAGTTTGTTTCTTTAACATCAGATCAGAGTGGTGACATCATTTGTGCTGGAACTCTCGATTCATTTGAGGTCTTGATAACTCCTATTTTTGGACTTGATATTGAAAAGATACGAGTCATATGACTTTATATATTTTACTGATAAAATGGTAGTTGGCAAATACCTGTAGATATTTGTTTGGTCCATGAAGGATGCACGATTACTGGAAGTTCTAAGCGGCCACGAGGGTCCTGTTCATGGATTAATGTTTTCTCCCAATCAGGTAAATTCTTTGTGAAAGACATTTTTTCTCATCTGTCACGATTCATTTACATCATCATTAATCTTAAATTTCAGATGTGCATAGATAATTGCATTTTGGAGCTTAGAACGAGAGAGATTGTTGGTTATTAATCCGTATTAAGAGTTTCCGAGTTACCTTGCAGGCTATTTTGGCTTCCTCTTCGTGGGATAAAACTGTTCGCCTGTGGGACATTTTCGAAGGAAAAGGTGGAATCGAAAAATTTGATCATACACATGATGTTCTTACAGTTGTTTATCGTCCTGATGGTGGACAGATGGCTTGTAGCACGCTAGATGGTCAAATTCATTTTTGGGATCCTATACAAGGCTTGGAAATGTTTACAATTGAAGGGCGTAGGGACATTGCTGGTGGGCGTCTGATGACCGATCGAAGGTCAGCTGCAAACTCGAGTGCCGGAAAGTACTTCACAACTTTGTGTTATTCCTCTGATGGTAGCTATATATTGGCTGGGGGAAATAGTAAATACATTTGTATGTACGATGTAGCTGACCAGGTCAGTTTTAATTCAAGCCATGTGCTTTACTGGAGCTTTTGTAGGATAATAGTATATTTTGTTGCAATTTTCTTTTTTGTTTTTCAGTAACATGATTGTGATAAATTATTTGTAACAAAACGACATGAGTTAGCACTTACTATTAAGTATATATGTCATATTATGACACTTAATTCTAATAAACGTATCAGGTCCTGTTGCGGAGGTTCCAAATCACACACAATTTATCACTAGATGGGGTTCTTGATTTCTTGAACTCGAAAAATATGACCGAAGCAGGTCCACTGGATTTGATTGATGATGATAATAGTGACACAGAGGAAGGCGTGGATAAGCAATCACGAGATAGATTGGCGTATGATTTACCTGGTTCGATGCCAAACAATGGAAGACCCGTTATTCGAACAAAATGCTTGAGAATTGCACCAACTGGCCGGAGTTGGGCAGCAGCAACAACAGAAGGGGTGTTGCTGTATTCTATGGATGATACCTTCATATTTGACCCCACAGATCTTGACATTGATGTCACTCCTGAGGTTAGTTTAACATTCAAGTTTGATCTCAAGATTTGGAAAAATGAACTTCAAGCTAGTTTGAATTAAAGCTCGATTTGTTCAAACTTAATCATCGAGTTCTATTAAGGAAATATTGTTTGAACATCAAAATATAGTTGAACGTCTTGGTTTTAATTCGATAGCCTACAAAGTGAATTGGATAGAATTCTTAGTTGCTTTAAAAGCTCACCAGTAGATTAATCTGCACTCTAATCCAGTCCCATTTCTTTATATTGTACTGAAAATCAATTGCAATTCATGTCGGTCCTTTGAAATACTCCCATAACATTGAATTTTCTGTTCCCTGCCTATCGTTGTTGAGTAGGCAGTTGATGATGCATTGAAAGACGATCAGCCGAAAAGAGCATTATTTCTCAGCCTGCGTATGAACGAAGATACCCTAATAAAGAAGTGTATTCTCACAGTCGCCCCGGCAGATATATCAGATGTTGCCTCTTCAGTCCCTGCCAAATATTTGCAGAGATTAGTGGAAGCACTGGCAGATCTTCTGGAAAATTGTCCGCATTTGGAGTTCATTCTTAGATGGTGCCAGGTTACACAAAAGCTACCATTAATCGATCTATATTTATCTTGCAAATGAAGAAACAGAAATTTGCGTTGCAGAACAAATTGTGACATTTTTTGACTTTTTTTAGGAACTGTGCAAATTCCATGGCACCGTAATTCAGCAGAATTTCACAAACCTGCGACCTGCTCTTAGAACCTTGCAAAATGCAATTACTCGGTTGCATACAGATCTGTCCGATACTTGTTCCTCAAACGAGTATATGCTTCAATATTTATGCTCCACTAGCAAAAAGAGATGAAAGTCATCCCTATGATATCAATTTCCAGTGATGGTGAGAATTTTTTTTCAATTCCTTGTTTTTAAGCTTAATATTTCATGATGGGTTTAAGGTACACCCTGATTCATATATTAATGTATATTATTGGAACAGAAGATAGGTGATCCCACCTCCAAAAGAATACACGTCTGTGTGGCCATAAATGCCACCAGCTAGACCTGATCATGTTTCTGTTCGAAATATGCACTGAAGTTAAAACTGAAGGAGTTGCGGTTTGTTTTTGGTTAGTAGAAAGTTGTAACTAGAATTGAATCCGACACTGAATCCAGAATTGTAGAATCATCTTACATTTTAAGGTTTTGAGCATACATAGACAACTTGATCTGTATAATAACCCACTTCATTTCACAGGGATTACTGTGGACAAATGTTTGAAATTCTTTATACGAGATGTTTTTGAAACGCATACATAGCTTGAACCTGATGAAACTGGATGCCTCAAGAAAGAATGGCAGCCACAATGAGTTTAGCTTTGTTTCTTTTAAAGATTTTACAGGGCAAAATCATTGTACCTGGTAGAATTGATTTGTGGGCGGATCTCATCGGACTTCTGATGTTGTAGAATAACTTGCAACTGTTCGATCATTTGGCCTGGCTAAAGAGGTGGTTTCAATCACACAAGATGAATGATATTTTGCTGTTCTGCTCATCAGTTTTCTGAATATGCCGAGGCAAGTTGGTTGATTCATGACATTGGCGGAAGTTATATTAAAGACTTTTTTGTTTTTTTCTGTCCGACGAAAATTCTTGCATTTGTTTTGTATAGAGATGTTCCTATAAATGATCCTATGTTTGGTAGGATATTTAGGCAATATCACGCTCGATTAACCGATACAGTCAACAAGATTTTATAAGCAATATAAGCATTTGGAAAACATCCATTCAGTTCTCATTACATCAATTGCCCTTTTTGTTTTTTTTTGACGAGCACTTCTAGAATGTCAACTTCAAAAATAAATCTTCCTTAATATCTGAATAATTTTTACGAGTCAGAATAAATTTTATATTGTGTCAATTTATTGTAATATATAGGGGTGTGAATCGGTCGGTTCGATTTTCGGTTTTTTATTTTGATTTTTTCGGTTTTCGGTTTTTTACAAATATATAATCTGATATCCGAACTATTTTTCTTCGGTTCGGTTTTCTACCGAAATGGTTCGGTAATTTCAGTCGGTTATTTCAGTTTTGATACAATTATTTAAATTAATAAGATAAATATATTATAAAATATAATATGTTATCTTTTTACATGATTTCTTAGTTAAACATTTAAATATAAAATCTAAATAAATTACATAAACAACAATTAACTAAATATTATTCAAAATAATTTATTATTCACTGATATCATCTCACNATAATCTGATATCCGAACTATTTTTCTTCGGTTCGGTTTTCTACCGAAATGGTTCGGTAATTTCAGTCGGTTATTTCAGTTTTGATACAATTATTTAAATTAATAAGATAAATATATTATAAAATATAATATGTTATCTTTTTACATGATTTCTTAGTTAAACATTTAAATATAAAATCTAAATAAATTACATAAACAACAATTAACTAAATATTATTCAAAATAATTTATTATTCACTGATATCATCTCACAAAATATATAATAAAAATAAAATTATTAATTTAATGAAATTTTGATTTTTTCGGTCGGTTCGGTTTTGACATATATAATTCGAAATCGAACCAAATAAATTTCGGTTTTAACATTTATATCCGAATTATAAAATTCAGTTTCGGTTCGATTCAGTGTTCGGTTTTATCGGTTTGGATTTTTGGTTTTTTCGATTTTATCCGAAATTTGAACACCTCTAGTAATATATAATAAATTTAGAGAATAAATAACTATTTTTTTTGTTTATTCTTGGCCTAGAAAAAAAAAATTTATATTAGAAACAAATTTATCACGAGACCCAAGATTAATAAATTTTATAAATAAATTTATCAAGAAACCAATAAATAATAATAAAAATTTATATTTAGCTAATTTTTTTAGTGATGTGTAATAAGAAAATATCCACAAATAATAATTTATATTGAGCAATTATATTATTATATAATAGGGTTTTTTTTTCCCAAAATTATGAGCTTATAAAAAAATGAGTCTGAGTCGGATGGCTCTGGGGAAGAGCCCGTTGACCGATGGATATTCTGATAAGTATATAAATTCGAACCCTAATCAAAAGAAGTCAATGGACTACAGGAATGCCAATTCAATATCAAGAAACCAAACCAAAAGCTAAACATGTCCAAAAGAAATACATCTTGAACTCAAACCCCATTTCGAAGAAACAACAAAAGATGCATTTTTGGTACAATTTTAGATAGTTCTTCAAGGCGACCGTTGTCTTGAAACAGCAGGAAAGTCCCTAAATCCAGCTCGTCTTGCAAAACGAGCGTCTTCTCCGGTGAGACTGCTTGTTCTTGAATTTATTGACGCATTCTCCCCTCTATAACTTGATCTCGATCTTGAATAAGTAATGTAATTCTCTCTTTCATAACTTGATCTCGATCTTGAATTGGTACGATTGTTTTCTCTATCATACCTTGCTCTTGACCTTGAAATTGAGAAGGAATTTCCTCCTCCACTGTTTGACCTAGGATTCGGCCCTGAAATGGTTGGATTGTTTTCTATGGGATAGCTCGATGTTGATCTTGAAATCAACAAGGGATTCCCTCTTTGACTGAGTGATGTTTGACTGGACTCGGAAATGGTTGGATTATTCTCTCTGTTATACATAGATGTTGGAACTGAACTCGACGAGTTACTTTGATTGTTAGAGCTTGGACTTGAATTGTCTGCCGTTGATCTCCAATGAAGACTGTCGTATTCTCCTGAGAAATCAGAATCACTCACCTCTGTCTCCAGAGATGTGAACAAAGTGGAATCAGATAGAGGTAGACTACCAAACACGTCATCGTCAAAATCAGACATTTCTTCCATAGGGAAATCGAAAAAGGTTCCATCACTCCAAAAATCAGCATCCCCCAACTCATCCCAGCTAGGCCACCCATCCCAAGCATCTTCAAAATCCAACTGGTACACAAGTGCATCATTGATATCTAGTTGTCGCTCCAACATTGTCCAGTTTGATTGACGGATTGCACTGGTTTCTGATGGATGATCAGAGGGGTGTTCAAGTCTAGCATGCTTCCTTAGCTCGGTATAATTTCCACTGATATTGCATGTTTCTAGAGAACAGCATCTTGTTTTCGAGTTCATGAACCTCCTTGCAGGCTCTTTGACAACCCATCCTGTGATACATCCCCGACAAAGGGGGCAAATGAGGTCAGACTTCTGTCCGGTCGTCGTTGAAGATGAAAATGACTTTCGATATTGATCAAGGCAATTTGAGTGTCGGTAGCTCGTGTCGCACATGAAAGGGCGACAACCTTTCTCCTGGGAGGAACATAGTAACAGGACAGCATTGTGTGGATGCTCCATGCAAATGGGGCATCGGGCTTCTTCCCATTCTCTTTCATCCCCAACAAGAGGCGACGAGCTTCCACCATCGTTGCAACCTGTGTCCTTCAAGCTGCAAGAATAAGGAGATACTCTAGCCCGGTCAAAAGATGCCCTTCCATCTTTTGGCATTTCAGAAGTGGAGCAATTTTTTGGAATTTAGTTAGCCGCAACTGGCTGGGGCTTCTAAAAATTTTCAAATTACAATTTAATGAAGAAGTTAGTTATGAATTGTTCACCGTTTCAATGCATAAAAGAAACAATAATACTGTATTTCTCTACAATTCAGACAACTTAAAAAATTCAGTTTAGTTATAAATTAATATGTCTACACAAGCCGAACCCAACAAACAAAATATTCTAAAAACTGCATAACATGAGAGGGTTTAAAGATTTATGCATAACCTCCGCATGAGAGAAATCACAAGGAAAAAAAAAGTGTAATTCGAATTTCCCTTGTGCTTTGGGTGGATTAAAGAATCTCGTTGCTAAATTGAAATCCTAGGTTTTATCCATGTCAACAAGCCGAATAATTTACAACAGAAAAAAATGAATCTTTCTTTCTGAAATTTATCTAATATTACAGATCTCGTGATTTTTGTTCTTCTATGAAACTTTATGTTATTTCCGATATCATTCAACTAAAAACAAAAGGATAGAATTTCTTAAAAATCCGGTCACCGAAACCAACAGCTAACTTCGTTTCATTATGTTCTTTAAAAAGCTAGAATTAATTTCAGAATTCTAATCAACGCAGTATATTGACTTTACAGATACCAGAATCGAACACGAACGAATCATGACGAGTAAACTCTCGAAAATCTTCTCCAAATAAGAAATCAAAACCCGAATTCACACATAATTACCCAAATCAAACCACCAAAAACAGAAATTACACAAACAATTAGGCCCCCGAAGAACTAAAAAATACTAAATAAACAAAAAACCAGAAATCATGTACCTCAAACCTTAAATCGCAAAGTGATCGACCTCCGCCGACTATAACACCAGCAAAACAATTCCCTGCGGCGATTAAATTTCTCAGATTTACACTTGCAGAGAATTAACACGAGGTAAAGTAATAGGGCACAGGGCTTTGACAGATCGGAAATTCATATGAACCCCTGAACCGACTCGCTTCGAAAGTGACCGTCCGGTCGGAGGATTTGATAGCTGCGGAAAACCAGTGCCCAAATATATTTGACCGACGCTGTAAGACGAAAGGAGGTTCTTTTATAGTAATTTATTTAAAAGGAAAAAGGAAAAAAATATGGAACTTTTTGAGGTGTCTTACTCAAATTTGTAGTTTAACATATGATCATTTATATTTTTTTCGAAGGAACTAATCACGTGTTTACATTTGTGTCACTCTTATTTAATAATTTAATTTTAAAAGCTATAAATATTATGAGTATAATAATTTTTTTATTTTCTTTTAATTCGTAGTCATAAGATTATTATTTCAAGTCAGAATTGTGCCTAAGAAAGTAAAAAAAAAAAAAGAAAGTAGAAAGAATTTATAAAAGTGAAAATAGTTAAAAAAAAATTTGTGTTGTTGTTCAAATGAGAGAAGTTTAATAACCTGCCTCTAATTAGACATAAAATATATGTTCATCTTAAAATCTAATCATGTATCTATTCCATAAATAAGTTATTATAAATTTAAAAATAAAGTATCCATATTTAATTCATGGTAGTAGCTATAAGGGTTTCCCACTTAATGACACTGCTGATGCTAATGGATTTACGAATATATAACTTTAATTTAAATATTAATTGTAATATAAGCAATTAAACAATCGATAAGTGCACTTAAAACCTTAGTGTAACAAAAGAAATTTGAAAACTCGTATTAAGAAGAAAGCACATGTCAGTAACATGTAAGTAAAAAAAATTTAACAGAGAGACGGTTGATGTACTGTGAGGAAAATAAAAAGTAAATACACAGAGTAACGAACTGGAAGTAGTTTTCATATACGTTGGTTTGATCAAGTATAATCTAAAAATTTTAAAACTTTTACACATATGTACTACGACTAAGGTGCTTCAAAAAAAATATATTCTCCATGAGCTTCAATAGCTCATGTTCTAAGAATGTAAACACCGATGAATTAAATCGAGTTTGTTTTTTAAACCAAGCGAAAAATACTCGAAATAATTTTTCGTTAAGAAAGCCGATTAATTTAAAAGCCCTTTAGCTTGTGTGAATTGAATAACCGAAATAAGAGAGATCAGTTCGAGCTTATATCAGTTCAGTTATTGAAAGAATTGAACTTATATCAGCTGAACTGATCAAAACAGTTTTAAAACAATAGTTAAACAGTTAGGAATACTAGATACGTTCACGGATGTTCGGAGACTTCAACTGCTCCCACGTCACCTCTTCTACCACCTCAGGTAGGATTAACTAGAAGACTTTGATTTATACAATGCCTTGTACAAACCCACTCAGCTTAGGACTTACCCTACTGCCTAACTGAGCTCCTAGCCTAGACTAGGCAGCACCTTACAGCCAACACTTGTTTTACGTCTATGTGTTAAAGACTACATACACAAGTTTAATGTCTTTGTGCAAGACTCACTAAGCTTATCAATACGCTCTATTTTCTGTATGTATGTGAGTGATTGTATGTGCGTGTGTGAGAACTGAGCTATGAATACAACACGAAGGTGTTCTCACATAATGAAGGAAAAATACTTCTAAACTAAACTGATAACACTTTGAAGTGTTCCTTCAAATCTGGGCTGATTGCTTCTTGCAAGCTGATGTGCATTATGTGTGCCCTTCTTCTTTCACACAGGTATGTATCTCTCTGTTTTTCCACACTTGTATGTTGATGATCTTTGTCTGGTATTTATAGATACAATGTGACCGTACACCAAGACTCATCATGTAACATCTACTACTTAAAATGCTAATTTTTTTTAAAGCTAATACTCGAAAATAGTAACTAATTACATGCATGCGGTACCGCTGAAATTTTACATTTAATAAAATTGTAGCCATCAGCAAACAGGTAAAAATACTGCAGTTTTAAAAAGAGAAAAATCGTCGAACCCCAACCTACGTTTTAAAATAATGCAGATATGAAACAAGTAAAAATCCTCACAGCCAACAACATGTCAAAACATAGCGTAAGAAATATTCATGTCCTCTCCTAACTCAAAACATGATGTGCGGAAGAAAATAAGGTTCTCGGGTTCGCGCGCACACATTCAACTTTGCCTACTCATACTTCGGCACCTCCAGCCTCCTCATCAACAAACTCCCCTATATCATTCACACCAAGTGAGTCTAAAGACTCAATACACCTGTAACGTTAATAGCCAATACATATACATAACATACAACGGTGAAAAGTACAGTACCAAAAATACATCTCATGAACTTGAAAAGAAACATGAATCTAAACATTTCAAATCATGGCATAGCGTGTAAAAAACATCTCATCATATCATCATATACTTATACATTTACTTTAATTGAATTCAGTTAATTAGTTGTGACTTTCGTATCAGCTCTAATCATATAAGCTCTATCGTATCAGCTTGATTCGATGAATCCATTTACATATAACCGTGGTAACCGACGGGGACATCAGCGACAGTATTACCCATCTACTGAGCTTTGGCCATACAGCTCATCGTATACATATATCATTAGTCACAATCAATTCCCATTCTTCAAAAATATCATCATTTTCATCACTTATCAAAATCATGCATATACGTAATTTTCCTTAAAATCAAGCATGCTACATATTTTTCATAATTTCATAAAAAGTCATATATGTGGTACATAAACATTTAAAAACATGTAAAATCGTGTTTAGGGCGCTGCCAGGACTAAAAACTCGACTCGGGTGCAAAATGTCCAGGGGCATTTTGTCCCTGGAAACCCAAAATGACAGTTTTACCCCTTGACCACTAAATTTCGACCCGAAACTTATCAAACTCCATAAAACCTCCTAAAACATATTTATGAGAAATTCTTAGATGTAAACTCGAGCCCGTTTCAAAACTTATATGATTCATTTTAAAACTTGAATCGGGGTCCCGGTTTTTAATCTGAATCAACCCGAAACTTAACCAAATTTCTCCCAACTTTTTACCACAACTTATACACATCCTACCAGCCCCTAAAACACATATACTAGTCCAATTAAGCCCCTCAACAGCCTTGCAGGTTGCTGGATTTTTCGGCCCTTTGATAATCCACAACCTTAATGCACCAAGCCTTCAAACCTTCGACCCTAGACCTAACCTACTCGAACTAACCTTGAACCAATGTTATCTAGGACCAAGATCAAGCCACGAACACCCTACTGAACCGACCTTAACCTCATCTACAGCCCCACGCACGCGCCTTGTCTGATCTTGCCAAGGAGTGACACAACTAGCCCTTAACCCTACCCATTCCTTCTACCTTCACGTCCAGCTACACACGGCCATTTCCCAGCCTAGTCACGGACCCAATAAGGTTTGATACACGGCTGGAATCAAGCCATGCATGGCTGCACCAACCCTTTCCCTCGAGCTAGCCACGAAAACCCTAGGTCCTTCACTCAAAACCAATGTGCCTTCCCTCAAGCCGACCATGTCTCGAATCCAGCCTTAAGTTCTCCTCTTACTCAACGTGTACAACCCCATAGCAGCATAAAAATCGACAGCCCCTTTGCACAAACGAAAGAAAACGTGAGAATGAAGCCAAATGATGCACTTTCATGTCCAAACCTTGCATAAAATGATACCTTAAGATATATAAATGAATTCTCATGCATTTACATAATTCTCATGCATTTACATATATTTCAGCATAATATTGGCGTGAATGAAGAGAAAGAAAAGACATGCGTGCCTTAGCGATTATGTGATCAAATACTCGAAGAACTACGCGCGAGATGTGAACCGGAGAGACGGGGAGGAAGCTTTCTTTGGAAACTGAAGGGCCCGAAGGTTTGCTATGGTTTTGCTTCTGAAAAGTCAAGGGAGGCTACTGATGGAGGGGAGGGATGGTTTCTAGGGTTTTTTTAGGTTTGGGGTTAGTTTAGGGTAGTGTTTAAATAAAATATAAACCACTAATGGGCCCTAAATTGAATTTTAAAAAGATTAAAAGGGTTTTGAGCCCATTAAGCATTAAAAAAAACCCAACAAGCCCAATAACACTCCCGAAAAATATTTCGTTTTGATACGTTTTGGAAAATATTGCTCGAACCCTCAAAAAGTCCTCCAAATCGATAAAATTTGTGTACCGGTAAAATATATAACCTAACGAGTAAAAATACTCAACCAAGGCTCATTTTCAAAAATCATGCTTTAATACACCATATATTAAATAATTAAAATCAATTATCCAATAAATTTTTTTTCCTGATTATCCCCGGTCTCCGTTACCCGTTCGAGTGCGAAACGCAACTTAAAATCCTAATGCATGAAACTTAAAAATAATCATGAAATAACCCTTATCCATGCATAAATCGTGAAATAAAATGCATAAAAATCATTAACCACATATTTTAAATAAAACCCTAGACTGCATGCATTCAAGTTACGTAGTTCGAATTTCCTAGACCTTACACATCAAATATGTTCGTTGCAATTTGAATCTGTTCCTCGAAATATGTCTGTACTTTCCGACAGCCATTCTGGAACGTTTTGGCTTTAAGCTCTGCTGCAACGTCCATTATTGTCATTCGACAGGAAAAAAGTTTTTCCTCAATACGCACAGCTGGATTCCATTTGAATAAGCTTGTCGTGTTCTACAAACTGATTGATTCCTAACTGATGTTCTGAACTGGTCAGTTGAACTGATCTTGAACTAGTTTAGTGAAATCAGTTGGCAAGTCAGCTGAACTGTTTTTACTGATTCAGTTGAACTGGTCAGCTGGGCTCTTCATCAGTAGAGTTCTTCATCAGCTGGCCGGGCTTCTGAAGGTCTTCTGCTAAACTGCCTATCAGCTGGTCAATAAGTTGAACTGGTTCAGTTTGAGCAATTAGTTGGCGCTTTCAGTTTGCGTCTCGATAGCTTCAGTTTTGGCTCGATAACTGATCAGTTCGAATCCTGATGAGTTTCAGCTTCTGCGCACTTAGGTAAATTCATTAGAAACAAAATAATACATTTTGTTAACATCAAAATCAAGATTGCGAACATGAAATTTTCCAACAATTTCTCTCTTTTTGATGATCAAAGAACTTGAGCAATTTAAAGCGATCTATAATTTTAAAATTTAATACTGATTCTCCCCCTTTGTGAGAATAAAAAACATTTAAGACTATTGAAAAGAATTATTCAGTTCGAGGGATAAGAAGATCCCCATCAAGAACTGAATTAAAAACGAGTTTAAAACATTTGTCAGTTCGAGGGATAATTTTAAAGAAAACCCCCCCTTAAGAACTGAATTAAAAACTAATCCTTAAAAACATAATAATTTACGTGATTTCATGATGTTTTAGTATTTTTTAACATTCAAGCAGTTTAGGCAACACATTAACTAAAAATATCAGTTCAGTTACATTCAAACTAACTGAATAAACATGATTATTTAATCAAATAAGCGTCCCTTGTATTATACATTTAAGCACACCAATATGTGAAAACGAAATGCTACTACAATTACAAGTTTTAAACAACATCAAATATCAGTCAGTTTATACATAATAGAACTGGATATACTAATAACTGGTTGCCTTGAACGCTTTGAAGTGCTGCATCGATCTTGAGACTCTTTTTACCAGAAGAGCAGCTAATTTGCCTTGACATTGATCTCTGTGCTGGCTAACTGGTCGAGTTGACTCAAACTGGACTCAACTGATGTTGAACCGCATTGATCATCTACTCTGATTTGATATGGCAATGGAGCGGTGGTATACTGCTGATGATTAAGCTCCTAATCATCCAACATTTCAGCGTAGCTGGGTTTCGTCTGTTGATCAGCTGAACTGGTAGGCTGACAACTGAAATCTTTTCCACCAATCAGTTTAGCTGTTCTGCTGTCAGTTGAACTCAAAACCCTGCAAGTTGCTAAAGCAACAAAATCCAGAGTCGAGAGAAGTGGCTACAATGTTAGTTACAGATCCAACAATCTTCTATCTTCCCACGGCAAACTCATATAAAATTTTTAAGAGGGTTTTGAAAGCCATTTTAAACAACATTTTGAAACATATTTTAAAATATCAGCTTTCAAATGTTCTTCTTAGAACAGCTAGCTTTGGTACCAATTGAAGGATCGGTTCTGACACCTACGAAGGTGCTTCAAACACAATATTCTCCATGAGCTTCAATAGCTTGAGTTCTAAGAATGTAAATACCGATGAATTAAATCGAGTTGGGTTTTTAAACCAAGCAAAAAATACTTGAAATAATCCTTCGTTAAGAAAACCGATTAATTTGAAAGACTTTTAGCTTGTGTGAACTGAATAACAAAAATAATGGGGATCAAGTCGAGTTTGTATCAGTTCAGTTATGGAAAGAGCTGAACTGATATCAGCTGAACTCATCAAATCAGTTTTAAAACAATAGTTAAATCGTTAGGAACACAAGATATGTTTATGAATGTTCGGAGACTTCAAATGCTCCTACGTCACCTCTTCTACCACCTCGAGTAAGATCCAATAGAATACTTTGATTTATACAATGTCTCGTATAAACCCACTTAGCTTACACTACAAGAAAAATGATTTTCCGCAGCACGTCATCAACAGCGTGCATTAAAAGCACGCTGCGAATATTACTTTTAACGGCGTGCATCCATATGTGCGCTGTTAATATTATTGCACTTGACAGTATTAACGGCGTGCATTAAAAGCACGCTGCGGATAGTAATATCCGCAGCGTGTAGTTATATGTGAGCTGTTAATAACTTATGCAATTTTCGCAGCGCACAATAAAGGCACGCTGTTAATAATATTATTAACGACGTGCATGTTTATGTGCGCTGTTAATAGTAAATCATTTTTTTTAAAATCATTCTTTTAACGGCGTGCATATAAAAGCACGCTGAGGAAAATGGGTGCGCCATCATTTAGCGACGGTTTATTTAACCGTCGCCGATTTAAATTTAGCGACGGTAGTATTCATACCGTCGCTATTAGCGACGGTTTTTATTAAACCGACGCCGATTTAAAACTAGCAACGGTTAAAAATAACCGTCGCCAAATTTAGCGATAATTTAGCAATCGTCGCTATATTTAGCGACGGTTTTATTTTACCCATCGCAAATTTTTAAATCGACGACGGTTTAATATACAACCATCGCTATTAGCGACGGTTTTAATACAAATGTCGCTAATAGTCTATAAATATCCGCATTTCCTTCCCATTTTCTTCACAACACTCAAAATTTTTCTCACGATTTTAGGATTTTAGTTTCGATTTTAGGATTTTAATTTCGATTTAGTGTACTTTTTTGTTTCAATTTTTACTTAATTTGTAAATGTTATTAAAAATCATGAGTATTGTTATTAGATTGTAAGTTTTTTTAAAAAATTTATAAAATTATAAAAGTAAATTTTTTTTATTTTAACAAAAAGATTAGCGACTGATTACGAAATCCCGTCGCTAGCGACAGTTTAAAAACCGGCGCCTATAAATTTAGCGACGGTTAAAAACCGTCGTTATTAGCGACGACAATTTTAAAATCGTCGCTAAAATTAGATTTTGCACTGATTATTAACGGCGTACATATGCACGCCGCGGATAATCTTGAACTTTCAACAGCTTAGAACTTTGCAGCGTGCAATGTGAACCGCGGAAAACGAATTTGTGTGCTGCGAAAAGCCATTTTTGTTGTAGTGTTAGGACTTACCCTACTACCTAACTGAACTCCTAGTCTAGACTGAAGACAGCACCTTCCAGCCAACACTTGTTTTACTTCTATGTGTTAAAGACTACATACACATTTTGCAAGACTCACTCAACTTATCAATACACTCTATTTTCTGTATGTATGTGAGTGATTGTGTGTGCGTATGTGAGAACTGATATATGAATACAACCCGAAGGTGTTCTCACATACTGAGGGAAAAATGTTTCTAAACTAAGCTGATAACAATTTGAAGTGTTCCTTCAAATCTGGGCTGATTACTTCTTGTAAGCTGATGTGCATTATGTGTGCCCTTCTTCTTTCACACACTCATGTATCTCTCTGTTTTTTCACAGTATATTGATGATCTTAGTATGGTATTTATAGAGGCAATGTGACCGTACACAAGACTAATCGAATAGTCCGTTGCAATTTGAATCCGTTACTTTAAATATGTCTGTACTTTCCGACAACCATTCTGGAACGTGTTGGCTTTAAGCTCTGCTGCAACGTCCATTATTGTCCTTTGACTGGACAAAAGTTTTTCCTCAACGCGCACAGCTGGATTCCATTTGAATAAGCTTGTCGTGTTCTGCAAACTGATTGATTCCTAACTGATGTTCTGAACTGGTCAGTTGAACTGATCTTGAACTGGTTTGGTGAAATCAGTTGAATCTGTAACGCCCGAAACCCGAACACACTAACCACATGCATGCTTGAAAATTTATTTGAATTTATTTAAATGTGTGGTCTAGAAGCATGTTTAAGTATGAGCATGGTTTAATGATTATTTAATCGAATGTTATGAATGTGAACTTTCTGTAGTCGAATACGCGATGTACGGCAAAGTCGAGGAAACCGGGGACAATTTTGATAAAGTTTCTACTTTTAGAAAGTTATAAATAGAAACTCTATAGTAAGTAAGTCCAAATTAGGAAAGAGGTAATCAATTTATAGTAAGGGACGAATTTAATCGATAACGAACTTTTATGAAAAAAACGAGTAGTTTCGGACATACGATACTAAAAACGAGTAGCAACAAATATTTTTAAATATTGTTGGGACTTTTTAGTATGAATAATTAAATATTTAATTAATTCTTTAATTGGGCCTAGATTAGCAAAGTTATAATTAAGTAATTATGGCCCATTAAGCAAACTTAAGCCCACTAAAAGTAATTAAATAGAATCCTACCCCAAACTCCCCAAAAACCCCACGTCTCCCTCACTTGGCAGCACACACTCACACAAACTAGAGTCCTAGAGGTGGCCGAACTATTGGGGAGAGGAAGGAAGGAAAAAAAATTAGCATCCTGTTCGTCTCTCGTTACGCCGTCTACCGTATTTCGTAAGAATAAAATATCAAGGCATGTTTTCAAACCCTTTTTCAAGCACCATTCAATCCATATTATTGCATGTATGCTGGTGTGTGTGAAAAATTTATAAAAGTGATTGTTTTTAATCTCATGCATGTGTATCTCATGTTTCCATAAAAGATTGTTGATGTTTATTGAAAGGTGTTGAGGGAAGAAAGCAAACCAAGGTAAACGAGGGCTGGTCTAGATGTTTAGGAAGAGGATTGAAGGAAAAAAAAAAAAGAAGAACCAAACAGCTGCATAGGGCTGTCCAGCCCTGCACGCAAACGCGTGCAGGCCATGAGGGCAAGGGATGGTGCGACTTGGGGTTCTATTGACCATGGTGGCTGCATGGGACCCTAGCCATGGTATTGAGGGAAGTTTAAGTGTCTTAGGAAGGTCTAGGATGGGTTTGACTAAGGCTTGGACGGGCTTGTTTAGGGCTGGAACCAGAACTCCAGAACTTGAACTCGTGGGGGCTGTTTTGGTGTGTCATGGTTCTAGGGGCTAAGAGGCTGGTTTAAGGGCTGGTCCAGGGGCTAGCGACGTGCATTAGGTCCTGGTGATGGGCTGGTGAGAGCCAAGAGTCGAACAAAGGGGCTAGGATAGTTGCTGGACGTGAGAGAAAAGCTGCTGCGCAAGAGACGCGCACGGAGGGCTGCTGTTGAGAGGGGTCTAGGGCGTGAGGCATCGGGTATGTGTTGGAAAGAGCCTGTTCATGGTCTTATTTAGTGTCTAAGGAAGGGGTATAGGGCTGGGTTTGAGGTCGTTTCGAGTCTTGGTCCGTTCGGGGTCGTAATTTGACCGAACGTTTCAAAAAAGGGGCGAAGTGAGCCTATGTTAAATTTTAAATCCTTATTTCGGTTTTGGCTTGGGTTTGGGGACTTACAGCAACTTATATTGAGTCTTAGGATGTTAATAAAGGTTTGGTCTTTGGTTGGTTCGAGTCGGGAGCGTGGTTTGGTCATTTGCTTTCCCGGAAACGCGAAAACGGTGGTAAAACATCCATCCGGTAATCGAATTGAGTCGTTTTTGAAACGTAGGACCTAAGATTAAATTTACATCAAGCTACTGGATATTTTTGGGTATTTTTAAAGTTTTAAAATCGAGTTGTCTCCTTGAGTCAAAGTCTAGGGTCGTCCGGATACGTATAGCGTTGAAACGTGTGCGGTCGGTTCGAGGAAAGTCGAGGGTGGTTTGCAATTCCTAAAACAATTCCAAATCATGTTAAATGTTATTTTTATAAGTTTTAAAGTATATGCATGATATATGCTATTTTTAGAAGTTTTAACGTATTTGCATGTATTTGCTATTGTTAGCAATTTCGATATATACGAATGATATGAGCCATTTTTGAGAATATTAAAGAATATGGAAAGTCATGAATGTTTTATGAAATTAAAAGGTAAAGGAAAATATGTTTGAGGAATATGAATTGATCGTGACGAAAAGGTAGTAAGGGATCCGTTGAAAACGTGAACGGTGAACTTACAATGACGAAAGAGAGTGAACCGTCGAAAACGTGGGCGTGAATCTCAATGATAACAGATCCGTTGAAAATGTGAAGGGTGAAGTTATGTTTATGATAGTCTGTGGGATCGTCGAAAACGTGGACGTTGAACTCGGTGGCCTAGTACTATGGTTTATAGATTGATCAATCGAATAAAAGCTGTCACTTTCGAGGAGCGGACTTCAAATAAAAAGGATAATTTTTAAAGTAAAAGGTTCATATTTAAGCATGATTTCAAAAGTTGCATATTTTGAAGGTTTCATGATTGCATGGAAAAATCTATTTTCAGTAAAAGTAGTTTTTATACATGTGATTGTATAGTTATGTACTTGCTATATGAGGTTTGAGCATAATGAGTCATTAGACTCACTAATGATGATGTTGAGTCTTGAGGTGCGGACTATCAAGTTATCCGGAGGGCGCAGTGCATACCCGATGACCTAGAAATTCCGCATATGTTAAAGACTTTTGATGATTTTATGGATTATCGCTTTTATTTATAGACTGTTAGGGTGCTAGAATTATTGAGCTAAATTTTAGACTTTTAATGCTTATGTTACTTATTCCGCATGAATGATTATGGATGACATGGAGTTTGTTTATTTGATTATTTATGCTAGTTTATTTATGATGAAATAATTATGTATGACTTTACAAAAAAAAAAAAATGGTGTAAATTAAAATGAATTAGAAGTTAGGGTCGTTTCAGTTGGTATCAGAGCCTATCTCTCCTAGTACGGTGTGGTTCGGGGACGAACCAAGCGGAAGCTGGTGGGCATGTAACGCCGGGGGCCGAAGAGGGCGGGGGTGATCGCCGGTGTCATGAGGTTGCACGGACAATGAGCGGCTCCTGGCAGGCTTCTAGGTGGAGGAAACATGAATGAACCGATCTTATACCGGAAGGAGAAAAATTCCGAAACTATTCAAGTATGGGACTGTGCAGTTGAGGAGGGCTTAAAAGATTTGATATGTACTACTCATATCAAGAAGGTGCATCTTCTTTTCGGTATCTTATCACATAAGAACTCCAAATTTAAGCGTGCTTGACTTGGGGAAATTTTGGGATGGGTGACCTCCTGGGAAGTTACCTAGGGTGCGTGGGAGTGAGGACATAATCACGCTGGAAAGACTTTTCTTGGTACAGTGAGGGTAGTCGTCAAATCTGGGGCGTTTAAGTTGGTATCAGAGCCAGGTTCTTGAAAAGGGTTATGCCTGCTGCAGCTTCCAAGGAGCTCGAGAAGTCACGCCTCAAGGTTTGTGAGTTTTATTGCTTTAAAATTTTATTATCTTCCTATGTATTAATTGATTAGATGTACTTGCTTACATGACTATCAAAGATAAATATTAGATGCTATTTATTTTAAAACTGCATGTTGGTTACGTTAGTATTTGGAAAACGTTCAGATAAAATGCCTCCTAGAGGTGTCCTTGTTAATGAGAACCGAGCTGAGAACAGTGTGAACCAACAAGGGAATTCACCCTCACCTCCTAATGGGGATGCTGCTACTCGTGCCTTAGAGGGGATGACTCATTTCTTCGAGCAGCAGTTACAGCAACAGCAGCTACAGCAACAACAGTTACAGCAGCAGTTACAACAGGCACCTAGGCTACAGCATGACGTATATGATCAATTCCGGAGGCTAGGGCCGAAGGAATTTTCTGGCACCACCGATCCTTTTGCTGCTGAGGCTTGGATTCGTGCACTCGAGGTACACTTTCGCTATCTGAATATGGGGGATGCTAACCGTGTGAGGTGTACCACTTACCTGTTTAGGGATGATGCTTATTTATGGTGGGAAGGAGCCGAGCATGGTGTTAATCTTACTACACTTACTTGGGATAGATTCAAAGAGATATTCTACGAGAAATACTTCACTGCTGATGTTAGAGGGCGATTGAAGAGGGAATTTATGATTCTCTATTTGGGAGACGCTTCTGTTGCTGAATTTGTGAAGAAATTTGATAGGGGTTGTCACTTTGTACCCTTATTGTGAGGGATGCTGCTAAGAAGCTTAGACACGTCATGGATGGTCTACGACCTACCATTCGGAATAATGTTATGATGATGCGTCCTTTGGATTATGCTACTGCTACTACTTATGCATTCCGGTTTGAGCAATCTTTGAAATACATCGAGTTTGAAGTGCAGCGCAAGAGGAACCGTGCCCAACAATCGAATCAACAGAATAAGAAGCCTTTTATGGAGGCTAGCAAGGGTGATCAGGGTTAGCAGCAACCGGGAGTGCAAAAGAATGATGTGAAGCCTTTGTGCAAGGAATGCAACCACCACCATTATGGCAAGTGTCTATGGTTCTCTGGGAAGTGCTTCAAATGTGGAGAGCAAGGATATATTTCCCTAAGCTACAGGCACTTGCAACTGGTAGGGCATATGTCATTCATGCTAAGGAGGCTGAAGCAGAGCCAGACACGACTCTGATTACTGGTAACCTAGTTGTTTAATGATTTTACATTGCTTTTATACATGAAATATTAATTATCGGAATTGATTAGGAAAATGAGGAACTTAGAGGAAAATATGTTGCATGCCCTACTTGAGCTGGATTTAAGAGATAACATTGAAAATTTTAGAAATTGAGCGTAAAATATAAGCTCTAATAAAGTAAATGAATAAATTGAACCAAATTAATAATTTTTGGCCTTAAGAATGGAGGAATGAAATTTGGGGCGTTGATTGTAAAGAAATAAAAAATTTAGGGATTTAACAATGAATTTCGAGAAGTTTAGAGCCTAAATTAATTGAGCTAGAAAATTTATTGGGAAAGAAATGCAGTTTTCGAGATTTTAAGGACCGAAATGAAGAACGTTAGAAACTTTAAAGGCTGAAATGCTATCTTAGGAAATTAAGAGGGCTGAGTGTGATAATTTTCAAGAACGACTCTGGGTTCCTAGTGGAGATTCACTGAGAGAGGTTGTTATGAAGGAAAATCATAAACATCCCGTAGTCCATTCATCTTGGAAGCGCGAAGATGTATAAGGATCTGTGGCAATTGTATTGGTGGCTGGGCGTGAAGCAAGACATCTTGCATTTTGTGTCCGAATGTTTGACATGCCAGCAAGTAAGGCAGAGTACCGGAATACGCAATGCAAGTGTGATAGGATGCAAAACTTAAGCCAATCAGATTAAGTATGAAGTGAATGAGGGAGCCTAAACTTTTCAATTATCAAGACAAGAAAAATTTCGAGGACGAAATTCTATTTAAGGGGGGAGGAATTGTAAAGCCCGAAAACCCGAACACATTAACCACATGCATGCTTGAAAATTTATTTGAATTTATTTAAATGTGTGGTCTAGAAACATGTTTAAGTATGAGCATGGTTTAATGATTATTTAATTGAATGTTATGAATGTGAACTTTCTGTAGTCGAATACACGATGTACAGCAAAGACGAGGAAACCGGGGACGATTTTGATAAAATTTCTACTTTTAGAAAGTTATAAATAGAAACTCTATAGTTAGTAAGTCCAAATTAGGAAAGCGACAATCTATTTATAGTAAGGGACGAATTTAATCGATAACGAACTTTTATGAAGAAAACGAGTAGTTTCGGACATACGATACTAAAAACGAGTAGCAACAAATATTTTTAAATATTGTTGGGACTTTTTAGTAAGAATAATTAAATATTAAATTAATTCTTTAATTGGGCTTATATTAGAGAAGTTTTAATTAAGTAATTATGGCCCATTAAGCAAACTTAAGCCCACTAAAAAAATTAAATAGAATCCAACCCCAAACTCCCCAAAAAACCCACGTCACCCTCACTTGGCAGCACACACACACACACTAGAGTCCTAGAGGTGGCCGAACTATTGGCGAGAGGAAGGAAGGAAAAAAATTTCGCACCCCGTTCGTCTCTCGTTGCGTCATCTACCGTATTTCGTAAGAATAAAAAATCAATGCATGTTTTCAAACTCTTTTTCATGCACCATTAAATCCATATTATTGCATGTATGCTGATGTGTGTGAAAAATTTATAAAAGTGATTGCTTTTAATCTCATGCATGTGTATCTCATGTTTCCATAAAAGATTGTTGATGTTTATTGAAAGGTGTTGAGGGAAGGATGCAAACCAAATAAACGAGAGCTAGTCTAGATGTTTAGGAAGAGGATTGAAGAAAAAAAAAAGATGAACCAAACAGCCGCATAGGGCTGTCCAGCCCTACACGCAAACGCGTGCAGGCCATGAGGGCAAGGGAGGGTGCGGCTTGGGGTTCTATTGACCATGGTGCCTGCATGGGACCCTACCATGGTATTGAGGGAAGGTTAAGGGTCTTAGGAAGGTCTAGGATGGGTTTGGCTAAGGCCTGGACGGGCTGGTTTAGGGCTGGAACCGGAACTCCAGAACTTGCACTCGTGGGGGCTGTTTTGGTGTGTCATGGTTCTAGGGGCTAAGGGGCTGGTTTAGGGGCTGGTACATGGGCTAGAGACGTGCATTAGGGTCTTGGTGATGGGCTGGTGAGACCCAAGAGTCGAACAAAGGGGCTAGGACAGCTACTGGACATGAGAGAACAGCTGCTGTGCAAGAGAGGGCTACTGTTGCGAGGGGTCTAGGGCGTGAGGCGTCAGGTCTGTGTTGGAAAGGGCCTAATCATGGTCTTATTTAGTCTCTAAGGGGTCTAGGGCTTGGTTTGAGGTCGTTTTTAGTCTTGGTCCGTTCGGGGTCGTAATTTGCCGTAACATGTCAAAAAAGGGGCGAAGTGAGCCTATGTTAAATTTTAAATCCTTATTTCGGTTTTGGCTTGGGTTTGGGGACTTACAGCAACTTATATTGAGTCTTAGGATGTTAATAAAGGTCTGGTCTCGGGTTTGTTCGAGTCGGGAGGGTAGTTTGGTCATTTGTTTTACCGGAAAGACGAAAACGGTGGTAAACGATCCATTCGGTAATCGAATTGAGTCATTTTTTAAAAGTAGGGCCTAAGATTAAATTTCCAGCAAGCTACTGGATATTTTTGGGTATTTTTAAAGTTTTAAAATCGAGTTGTCTCCTTGAGTCAAAGTCTAGGGTCGTCTGGATATGTATAGCGTTGAAACGTGTGCGGTCGGTTCAATGAAAGTAGAGGGTGATTTGAAACTTCCTAAAACAATTCCAAATCATGTTAAATGTTATTTTTAGAAGTTTTAAAGTATATGCATGATATATGCTATTTTTAGAAGTTTTAACGTATTTGCATGTATTTGCTATTGTTAGCAATTTCGATGTATACAAATGAAATGAGCCATTTTTGGGAATATTAAAGAATATGGAAAGTCATGAATGTTTTATGAAATTAAAAGGTAAAGGAAAATATGTTTGAGGAATGTGAATTGATCGTGACGAAAAGGTAGTAAGGGATCCGTTGAAAACGTGAACGGTGAACTTACAATGACGCAAGAGAGTGAACCGTCGAAAACGTGGGCGGGAATCTCAATGATAACGGATCCGTTGAAAATGTGAATGGTGAAGTTATGTTTATGATAGTCGGTGGGATCGTCGAAAACGTGGACGTTGAACTCGGCGGTCTAGTACTATGGTTTATAGATTGATCAATCGAATAAAATATGTCACTTTCGAGGAGCGGACTTCACATAAAAAGGATCATTTTAAAAGGAAAAGGTTCATATTTAAGCATGATTTCAAAAGTTGCATATTTTGAAGGTTTCATGATTGCATGGAAAAATCTATTTTCAACAAAAGTAATTTTTATGTATGTGATTTTATAGTTATGTACTTGCTATATGAGGTTTGAGCATGCTGAGTCATTAGACTCACTAGGTTTGAATGGTTGCAGGTAATGATGATGTTGAGTCTTTAGGTACGGACTATCGAGCTATCCGGAAGGCACAGTGCATACCCGAGGACCTAGAAATTCCGCATATGTTAAAGACTTTTGATGATTTTATGGATTACCGCTTTTATTTATATACTGTTAGGGTGCTAGAATTATTGAGCTAAATTTTAGACTTTTATTGCTTATGTTACTTATTCCGCATGAATGATTATGGATGACATGGAGTTTGTTTATTTGATTATTTATGCTAGTTTATTTATGATGAAATAATTATGCATGACTTTAAAAAAAAAAAAAAAAACTAGTGTAAATTAAAATGAATTAGAAGTTAGGGTCATTTCAGGCTCGTCAGCTGAACTGATTTCGCTGGTTCAGTTGAACTGGTCAGCTGTGCTCTTCATCAATTGAGCTCTTAATCTGCTGGCCGGGTTTCTAAAGGTCTTTTGCTGAACTGCCAATCAGTTGGTCAATTAGTTGAACTGGTTCAATTTGGGCAATCAGTTGGCGCTTTCAATTTGCGTCTCGATAGCTTCCGTTTTGGCTTGATAACTGATCAGTTCGAATCCTGATTAGTTTCAGCTTCTGCGCACTTAGGTAAATTCATTATAAACAAAATAACAAGTTTTGTTAACATCAAAATCAAGATTGCGAACATGAAATGTTACAACAGTAACGAAACAAGTATTAAGAGAGTGGAAGATGCTCGTGGAGGTAGAAATAAAAGAAAAACATGTTGATTTGAGATAAAAGTTGAAGCTACGAAATTGTTTTATATTTGACATGAAATATATTCCTAAATTAAAAGATGACAATGACATAAGTGGGTTATCACAAATTTACAAATAGAATACTAATATTGAATGAATGATAACAAGTATTGGGTTCCCATGTTTAACTATATTTATGTTGGTTGATCTATGAACGTCATAACATTGGTTTTTCCACATTTGAAAATATTAAATGTGATTCAATCTATTGAATATTCATAAAGCTAATGACTGCTGAAAAAAATTAATGAATCTAAGTAAAAGTAAGAAGCGGGAAGCAAAGCATGTTGGATAATACATCAATAATGTAATAGTGTCATTATTAACTTGGTGTACAATTTGATTATGCCGCATATACATTTTTGGTACCTATTTTTATTTCAATATTGATCGTATAAGTTAGGAAGTGAGAATATTATCATTCTTAAAATTGGATATTTTAAAAAGATTGATAACGGCCTACGAACTTTAGAGAAAGCTAAAAATAGAAGAATTATATAAATTTTTATACAATGAATGCAACAGTAATTAGTTATGAGTAGAGGGAAGAAAGATATTAATATTATGTAAATAAGATAAACAAAGTCTTTTAGAGGGAAAAACATGTTAATATGAAATCATATTATCTAACGGAGTACTTTAATATTTACTTGTTTATATAGGTTAATATGTTCTATAGCCTAAGTTATATTAACTGGTATTTTTATGTTTACAAAAAATTAATTAGAACCATAGAAACACTTGGCAAACCTTAGATATCATCAACGATATTATGTAACTATTTAATATAGTTTCTTGGGTCGATAGTTCACTACAATGTTATATTTGATTTTATTAATTAATGAATTTAGCTGTGTAGTGACTTAATATTTAAAACTAAGTTATATTAAATATTTATTTAACTTATTTATATTGTTATTACTTATGAGAAATATTTTTGGATTGTTTTTCAATACATAACAATCTTAAGATAATATTAGTATTATATATAAGATTCATAGTTGAGCTACAATGTAAGTATACTATAAGTATTTGAATTATAATAATATTATACACAAATTCTATTTTTATGCGAAAATGTACCTAAATTAGAAGCGTTAAGTACGTCGACTTTCAAGTAACTAATTATGTAAATATATGTAAGGTAAAATAGATTAAGCTAAGTGAATTTTTATATATTATGTGAATAAGCTCAACTATATATAACTTATGATAAATATTGTGACAACTGTTGTTAACTTCAATACAAGTAGGTTGGTCATCTGCAGTTATTAATAGCTGTCAAATCGCAGTTTGTTACTTTAAATTAAAAGCCTTAATCATCACATGATTTGGCTTATTTAATCTACATATAACATCCTAGAAAATTTAATCATCAGTTGTTTATGCTATGTGTTAATGGAATGAAACTTGTTATAAACAATAGAGCAACTGTAATTTATAATCCACTTGTGAATAAATTTGCAACTAAGAATATCTTGAATATTAACTTAGTATGTAGACAAATATATTGATGTTTAATCATATATTAAAAAAGTGTAGTTAATATTTGATTTTAAAAAAATTAGTTACCGATTTATATAGTTGTTTTTTTATACATTATGGTTAAATAAGTTTAGTATTAAGTAGATAATGGTAAGCGCCAAGTTATAATTTACAAAAAGTAACGAGAATGGGTCTACACATGCATGGTATGTTTAGGTATAATATGATATTTCAGCTATGAAAATTCACAAATTTACTAAATTTGTAAGCCTTGGAGGTTTAAAGTTGGAAAAGATGTACATGCAAACACACACACACACACATATAAATTTCCATTTGCAAAAGATTTAGCTATTAGTCTGAGAACTGATTTAGTTAATCGAATCGAGTAATCTGGTTAATATTTTTTGCGTGAACCTATATTTAGTTTAATTCCAGTTGTGTTTACATTCTTTCATATTCATAGCAACATAGTTATTATTCTAAATTGGGATTGTAGTCAAAGATGTAAGAATGACAAAAATGAAAGAAGCTTGTGGAAGCAACACAGAAAAGGTTGTGTCGCAATAATCGTGAAAGGTATTAGGCTTTTTTAAATTTAACATGAAATATATGCTCAAATTAAAATATAATCAGCTAAATAAAATATAAGTAAGTTATCACTTGCTCTAGAGTAGAATATTAAAATTGACTGTGTAACGTCTAGAAATTCGAAAGACGTAACCTGACTGCATGCAAATCTAAGGTATTATTAAAATGTCTTAATTATTATTGTAAATGCACTAAATACATGATTATGACATGATTATATGTTTTTATTTCATAAATTACTAGATTGCATTTATTTGGGCTTTTAGCAGTTTTTCACGCTCGAACGAGGAACGGAGACCGGAGACAGTTTGAGGAAATTTTTTTTATTAAATAATTATTTTTAATTATTTAATATATGATGTATATAATATGTAATTTTTGAAAAATAGGATTTTACGATATATTTTTCTCGTTGAACCATATTTTAAAGCGATAGTCGATTTTTGGCAAAAAGGACTTTTTGGAGGCTCGATAAATGTTTTGGAAAATATATTTAAACAAAATACTTTACGTACTCGTTAATGGGCCTGTTATAGTATGATTTTGGGCCTAAGATGCTACTCCTTTGTATATCAATAGATAGGCCCATTTTTTTTTTTTTTTATCATTTCTCATTTATTTCCACTCCAAAACCCTAGTTCTCAACCCCCTCACTCTGCCGCACCGTCTCTCATGTCCAGAAGCCAACCTCACGCACACACGTCACGTCCAGCAAGGGTTTTGATCATTTTTGTAACGAAAAACGCAGCCAAGGTCTTCCTCATTCCTCCGTGTCCGTCTCTCGCATCATTCACGTTGTTCTTCGAGCGTAAGGCACGCTCGAAACCTTCATTTTCTCGTCTTTCACACCATAATACATGTTTTCGATTGATTATGTATGATAGATATCAGATCTAATGTTGTATTTTTAAGTGTTGTCCGAAAATGCATGAGGAAACTCGATCCTTTGACATATGGTTCACGCTTTTATCACGGCTCGATGGGGGCTGCCGAGTTTGAGGTATAAGGCATGATCCACAACAGGTGTGTATGAATTTTAAGCATTGATATCAGATCTGGAACATGCGGTTTAGGGGATCTGAGTGAATTCTTCATGATGTGGTTGTTGGAGGTGTTAAGGCGTGAGTGGCTTGTGACATGGACGGGCTGTGCGTGTGGCTTTCAAGCAGTGACCATAAGGTTTGGGAGACTCACGTCATGGTCCTAGATAGGTTATATCACGCCTGGTATGGTGTAGGGTCATGACCGATCAGGTTCCTTGTTCGAAGGAGGTTAGAGCTGCGACGCTGCTCTTTCAGCACTGCAGCGCTTAAGCTGCGGCACTTGTAGCACCACAACGCTGGTGCATAGCGCCTAGGCACTTACCAAGCGCCGCAGTGCTACACAGCCAACACCTAAGCTCTAGTACAGTGCATGTGTTTTAATGATTTTAATTGGCATGGCTCGTTTTGGGTGTTCTAGTAGGATATGTCGATGTTTATGAGGTTATAGATGGTTTAAATTGGGTAATACGGGGTTTGGTTACGAGTCTTTGAACCATGGTTAAAGTTTGGTTAAGTTTCGAGTTGATTCGGGTTAAAACTGAGACTCCAATCCAAGTTTTAAAAAGAATTAAAGAATTTAACGCATGGGCCCGAGTTTACGTCTAAGAAATGATTAAAAGTATGTTTTAAGGTGTTTTGATAAGCTTGGATGGATTCGGGTCGTAATTTTAAGGTCCAGGGGTAAAATGGTCAAATTAGGGTTTCAAGGGCAAAATGATCATTTTGCACCCGAGTCAAGTTAGCAGTTCTTTTAGTGCTCTGACAACTGAAAATGTATGCTTAAAATTTTTATTTTATATGAATATTGAATTTTTATGAAAATGTTGAAAAACGTTGCATGCTTGTTTTCAAGAAAAAATTTATGTATATGCATGAAATTTAATTAAAGTGATGAATATGATAAAATGTTTGAAGAAGGTGACTTGGTTGTGACTAATACGAACCACGAACACGAAACATGTAAGACCAGTGCTCAGTTGACGGGTGAGAGTGTCGCTGATGTCTCCGCCACCTGTGTACCATGGTAATATGTAGATTGATCTATCGATTAGCAGCTGATATGAAAGTCACAACTAATGATCTGAATTCAATAAAAGAAAATGAATACGTATATGATGATATGATATGACATGATTTGATATGACCCGATATGTTGATGTTTATGTTTATGCTTTGAAAGATCACGAAACTTATTTTTTTTACAGTACTTTTCACTATTACATGATATGTATATGTCCTTGTTATAACAGTTCAGGTGTGTTGAGTCTTTAGAATCACTAGATGTGATTGATACAGGTGATCATGTGGATGAGAACTGAGGAGACTGGAGGCGCTGAAGACTGAGTAGGCTGGGCTCGGGGTGCATGTCAAAACCCGAGGACCTTTCATTTCTTCCGCACAATATGATTTTTGAGACATGAGTTAAAACAATATTTTTAAATGTTTATGAATTTTTAATACGTTGTTGATTTGACAGATTTTGATAACATGTTTGAGTTTTTCTTTTAAAACAGTAGACTCTGATATTGATTACATTTTCAAAATTTGATAACTGCAGTTATTTTATTCAGTCAATGGTTGGTTTTTATACTGTGTAGGTTTCGAATTTCCCTGGATTTATGTAGTTATTGTTTCGACCATTACTTAAAAAAAATAAAAATTCAGTAGTACTTTAGCAGTAAATGTTTCAGAATGCATGATAATAACTATACGCTCTTTATGTTCAACTCTATTGATGTTTATGAACAACTATCGGTAATTCTTTTTCTTAAGATCTGAAAATATTGGCGGCGTTGTTTACAAACAACATAGGTATAATCAAAATTATTTTCACTGGAAAAATATAAAAATATTTAAATAAATTAAGTAATATTTTCTAAATAAATTTTAGTTATTATAGTGAGGTTGACATAGCGATTATAATGATAACAATTATAAAAGTAATGATAATGTTATATTGATATGTATAAAATAAGTTCACTTTAAAAATTTAAATGAAAGCAAAATAGTTAGAATATGTGGGCTTACATACTACCTATTTCTCTTTTTCATTTTTTAGTAAAAAATATGATAAGGAGTGGAGAATAATATAAGAATTAGGATAATTAATGCACTACATTGGGAATCACATAGCATGGAGGGTAAATGTTTAATGATAGAATAACACAAAATAGTTTTATATTTATTTTGTTTTTCTATATAAGAATGTATGTAATATGAATTTACATGTAATAAAATAGACTTTTATCGTTTTTATGCAATTGAGGTAAATTGTAAACTTTAAAAACACATGAGATGATATACAAAAGATTAAAATATATTCTTAAAAAAAATTGTGTATATTTCCTTAGAATGAATATAAGATTGAAAGTGAATAATTAGGATAATGTTAGGTAGTGAGATGGAACGTTGGGGCAAAAAACTGTAGAATTAAATAAAAATTTTATATAAACAATGTAAAAGTATTTAGTCACGAAGAAGGGTATATAAAAAGGTATTAACGTCATATAACCGCAAAATATAAAGTCTTTTAAAGAGGGAGAAAATCTGTAACGTCTATTACTTAAAATACTAATATTTTTTTTTTGCTCAGTTTCGAAATTAGATCTTTATGCATACATGCAATACTACTGCAAATTACACATTTTAAAATAATAGTAATTAACTAACAAGTAAAAATTATTGCAGTTTAAAAATAGGCAATTCGACAACCCTCGACATAAGTTTTAAAAAGTATAAAACAAATATGAAACGTGTAAAGATTCTGATAACCATCAACATAATAAAATAAATGAGTACGAAAATATACATCCACCCCTAACTCAGAACATAATGTGCGGAAAATACAGTCTTCGGGTTCACGTGCGCACATCCAACTCCGCCTACTCAGTCTTCGGAACCTCCATTCCCCTCATCAATATGCTCACCTGCATCATTCACACCTAGTGAGTCTAAAGACTCACACACCTGTAACGTTATAGCAAGTACATGTACATAACAGGCAACAGTGAAAAGTATCGTAATACAAATACATTTCATGATCTTAAAAAGTCTTATGCATAATCATGACCTGTCGAAGCATAAACATGTTCATAACATATCTCATCATATCAACATATACGTGTTTGTTTTCTTCATTTGAATTCCGTTCATTAGTTGTGACTTTCGAATCATCGTATTAGGCGATGGATCCATCTACGTATAACCGCGGTACCCGACGACGGGGACATCAGCGACAATATTACCCATCCACTAATCCTTGACCTTACATGTCATCGTATTATCGTGTCATCGTATTTATTCACAACCAACTCCCTTCCTTCAAAATCTATTATCATATTCATCCCTTATAAAAATTATACATATACGTAAATTTTTCTTTAAATCAAGCATGTAACGTATTTTTCATATTTACATAAAAAGTCATATTCTTGATAACATAAACATTTAAAACATGTCAAATCGTGTTTAGGGCGCTTCCGAGACTGCTAACTCGACCCGGCTTCAAAATTACCATTTTGCCTTTAGAAACCCTAATTTACCATTTTATCCCTGGACCTCAAAATTTTGACCCAAAACCAACCAAACTCCTTAAAACACCTAAAACCTGTGTGGACAGAGATGAGAATTCTCCGTGCCTTTTTCCACGAGAGGCAGGGCCATTCTGGATCAATTTCTTTAACTATCTCCACCAGATTTGTGTTGAGAACTTTGTTTTTATCTTCTCCCACTACTGATATCGAATTGTAAAATTGCCTATCCATCAACGACATGTCTAGTGACATCACTTCAGGATGTCGCAGCTGCATCTCAAGAATTCCCCAGAGAGCTTCGCCCATGTGCTAAAGTCGACAGAAGAATATGTTTTCAAAGTTTAAAAATAGGTACTCTACAAATATACACGCGTTGTAAATGCTTACACAAATAGTGACAGGCGAGTTCGCGATCGCCATGGGCCCGTAGAACGACTTGTCATATTTGACGTAAAACCCTTTAATCCTACTTGGCGAACGGACGAGTATCGATGCCCTAACTCACGCCAGCGAGTTGTTTACCTTGAAAGCCACGCTATCCGCAAATGGCTTCACAACGTCATCTATAATTGCCCCAAACTGACGGTTCCTAGCGTAAAATGATAAATTATAAAAAGTTTAATGCAAATAGGAATAGATAAGATGTGGTGTACTAACCTCTCGACGTGGTCGCCTCGCGACCTGACATAACCGCATCAGGAGTCACCTGAATATCTAAAAACATAAAGTTTATCGTCTATTATACTATACATATATATATAATCAAACAACTGCATTAACTAACCTTCGGAGGATTCCTCTATTATGGTTGGAAGGCTAGGTTCAAATACCGGTTGTGGGTGTGCTTGGCTACTACTGGGAAACAATTCCCTGACCATATTATCATCCACACCTAGCAGCATACATCAAACAAATTAAAATTAGAATGAGAATTCTAATAAATAAATCTCTTACGTAAAAATAAATATAATTAATAAAATTAACTCACCAACGTCTGCCTCAAGTACGAATGATTTCCTCTTCCGCCCTCTGCTATAGGCTATGCTATAATCACTCTGCTCATGCACTGGCGTCGAAGACCTGATCTCAGCAAGACCAGGCATTTCCCCCTTTTAGGTGTTTGAAAAAACTTAGAATAAGTGAACTGATCAACTGAATACTTTGTAGATAAAATAATTTCTTTATTGACAACTCTTCCAATGTACAGATTCGTACAAAGAATGAAAGAATAAAGAATCTTGTAACTGATTAAAATAAATCAAAATCTGCCATAATCTTCTACTGAATAAGTGTAGAGACTGTCTTCTAACTGATCTTCTATTTCTTAGCTCTCTTTTCAGCTGGTGGTTGATCAGTTGGTTGACTTCGTCTCTTCTTAGATTCTTTCGGCTGAAATTCCTTCTGCTGAACTTCCTCTTCAGTTGTGACTGTAGATAAAATATTCAGCTGAATATCAGAGGCGACTGATTGTATAACTTCGTCGATGTTCGCCAAAGATAAATAAGCATCAGTGTAGAGCTGAGTTTCTACAGTGGTATATTGAGGAGCAGAAGTAGTTGGTTGCGCATCCTTGGACGAGGGAGCAGTTACTTGTTCAGAAAATTCAGCAACTGGTTCCTGGGATGGCTTTTGAGGTTGAGCTGAAGGTTCAGCTTCTTCTTCTGATAAACGATCCTGAGAATCTGTTGGAATAATCAGTTCTTGGTCCAGTTCCCACTGTTTGATCGCCATCTGCAAAGAGATAAGATCCGAGTCCAGCTGATCATACACTGCCTTGTCATTAAAAGCAGTTAGACTGGTAGGATCATAGTTTTGCCGCAGCTGAACAATCATCTGACTTAGCTTCTTGGCACGGATTTGATCAAAGAAATATTTCTTCCTTTGCAAAGCCTGACGAATTGTAGCAGTTTTGACCAACTTCAGAAAAATATTCTCCAGTTTAATAAATTTCTTCAAGATTGACTTCTTCTGTAACTGCTTGGCAAACACGTAAGTTCTGAACCTCCATTCATCATAAGCTTTCAGCTTATTCTCAGAATATTCATTGATCTCGGTACAGATAAGATCAATGTGAGTTTGAATCACATTTGAGGGTCGGGGCTCTTCTGTTAACTTGCTCTTTCCCTTAGTATCAGTCAGAGCGTGAGGGATGTTCAACCCTGAAGAGGTTGCATCAATTTTTTCTCTTATCACTACCCCCTTTGGTCTGAAAAAAGGTAGAGAAGTTGGGCCAGTGATAGAGATTAGTGGAGTTTGAACTCCAGCAGATTTCTTCTTATCACCAGATTTGGTGATAGTCTTTTCTTGTTGAGCAGCTGAAGGAGGTAACTGAACCTCAGTTGCAGTTTTAGTCGTAACTGCCCTTAGCGGTATAGCCTTGATTGGCTCTTCAGCTGTTGATTGCCTTAGCCTCTCAGTTGGAACAGTTACAAGTTCATCTACTGGTTTTGTTTTTTGCGTCCTTGGCTGCTTGGGAATCTTCGGGGAAGGAGTCTCCTCAGATTCAGTCTCACTGACAATCAGTTTTCGTTTGGTTGTCTTTTTTTGTGAAGGTTTCTTAGCTCTCTGAGCCTCCTGCATCCCGATTTTTTTCTTTACTTTCAGAAATTTTTCAGGGGTTGTCCAGCTTCGTCTTTGGTGGTAGGACGTTCTTGGAATTGAAGACCTTGAACTTTGATGATCTTTGAGACTCATCAGTCACCATCCCCTTTTATTTCAGCAGGTAGCTCAGCTGAACATCAAATCCCTTGGATTGCTTGGAACACTGAAACATATTTTTCAGATTATTGAAGATGATGCTTCTCCAGTTCAGTATTTTCTCAGCCATTACAACAGTCATGGCCGGAATTTTTCCAGCGTTAGAACAGCAAAAGTCTCTGCTTAGGCTAATATTCCTTTGGCCACTATATCAGCCAGCAACTGTACTTCTGGCTTCAGTTCCTTCTTCGGATCGAAAACCTTGATTTTCCGTCCATTTGCTGATAGAAGAGTCTGAATCTCTTCTATGTCAGGGGCTTTAACTTCACAAAGATTAGCTATCCCATCAGTAGGCAGCTGAAATAGATTGATGAAAGATTCTTCATCAATGATCAGCAACTGGTTGTTGACAGAAGTAGTGATATTGCCATCGACAGAGATAAAAACATTGGCGTATAGATCCTGAATCTCCTTAGGATAAATCTCCTGGGAAGATAATCCCAAGAACAGTTTGAGTCCAGCCGATTCCAATTTATTGAATATGTTCTTCACTGCTTCATCAGGAACTGACAAGATGAATGCAAAATCGATTGCGATCGCGTTCAAAATATGAGCTGGGATTTGGTTTGCCATTTCTGATTAGTAGATTTCTGCGAAAAAGAGTTTTCAGTTTAGATTTAATCTGTAAATTGAAGTAAGCGTAAAAAAAAAATTTAAATGGAGCGGGGTGTAGTACATATGTGTGTGACACTTCAAATTTTGGACACGTGTAAGTCCATGAAAATTTGAATAAAAATGTGTGGTTGTGTGATAAAAACGTGTATGGAACATGTGGATCCACGTTTTAAAATGATATTAAATGAAAGACAACAACTAATGCACACACAAACAGTCACATCACTTATTATGAAATATTTAATGATTAATCAATTAACTTATGGGAGAAGATCAGTTGGGTCAGCAACTGAGTGATCAGTTGTGAGCTGATTCAGTTCAGTTGAAGACTAATTGACTATTGTCTTCTCAGTTAACTATTTATATTCGATATTCCCCCTCAATAAATGCATATAAAAGAAAGAGTAAGAAAAACTCAGTCTGGATAAGTCAAAAACTTTTAGTTGACGAGAGTCTCTTCGTCTTCTTCTATTATTTAATATCAGCCTGACTATAAATAAGAGTGAATACATTAGATGACAAAAAATCAGCAAACATGTCTAGTTCAAGAAGTTCCAACGTCCCTGTTTCTGCATAAACACTCCGTCAAATTGAGTCTGAAGGAAAGGATTGAAGAGAATGTCTGGTTAGGAGTCATGTTATCTTGGATAAAGGTGCAGGAACTCCAGAACGTTCATCATAATGGATTGGTTCCTACTGACAGACAGAATGCTGTTGTGAGAAAGTACATGCGGAGTTTCGATGTCAGCCATGTTACAGAACTGGCCACTGATCAAGTTCTGATGCATGTGATGCTGATGAAGGAGTGGAATATGCTTGAAAAGATCTCTTCTTCAGATGTTTCAGAGGACTTAGTTGCCATGATTTGAATAACTGGATAACCATCTGGCAAGATGCCGTAGAAAGGGAAATGAATCGTGTAACTTGGTTTCGATTTTATTCAAAATAAATGATATTACGATTGCTTATATCCTTGTGCTACAAGTCTTGCTTTGTTGCGCAAAACTGAACCAACTTCGTTCAGTTTGTTTCTGAAAACTCATTTTGTACCTATAATAGTTTTAGACATTGGTCTTGGAACTAAGTTCCAGACATTGTTATGGGTAAACTGATTTAGCTCTTCTTGCATAACATTTATCCAGTTAGGATGAACAAGAGATTCATCAGTTTTCTTCGGTTCCAGTTGTAAAAAAAAAAGTTGAATGAATAAATAAATTAAGCATTTGATTCCAAGTTATTACCAGATCAGATGGATTACCAATCACCAATTCTGGTGGATGTGATTTCTTCCATCTGTACTCATCAACTGTTGCGTCCATTTCGTCAACTGCTTCAGTTGGGAACTAGATGTTTTCTTTATTTTCAGTTGGTGCTGTATTAGTTGGTAACTGAATATTTTCATTTTGCTCCACCAACTGATTATCAGTAACAATTTCCTGTTCAACTGATTGATCCAACACTTCTGGTTCTGGTGTTTGAAAGATGTTTCGATTAATGTGATTAGCTTCTTCATTATCATCCTCCAAAATAATATCTGTAAGGCGATCCACTAGCTCAACTGGATAAGTTGGCTTATCAGTTAGCACAAATTCATCAAAAACAACATGAATAGACTCTTCGACATTCAAAGTGCTTTTGTTAAAAACTCTATAAGCTTTACTAACTGAATAATAACACAGAAATATTCCCTCTGCAGATTTAGCATCAAAGGCTTTTAAAAGATTTTTACCATTATCAAGAATAAAACATCTACAGCCGAATATTTTGAAATATGAAACCACACTTTTGGGTCCATACCATATCTCATATGATGTTTTCAAATGATTATTATTAATCATTGATCTGTTCTGAGTGTAACATGCAGTGGTTACTGCTTCTGTCCAAAAATTTTGAGAAATACCAGAATCTGCAAGCATTGTTCTAGCTGCTTCCTTAAGGGTCCGATTTCTTCTCTCAGCTACACCATTTTGCTGAGGTGTTTTTGCTGCTGAGAGCTCATGCTTGATTCCTGTATTTTCTAAAAATAGTGAAAGATTTTGATTGATTAATTCAGTCCCTCGATCAGACCTTATTTAATCAATTCCAACTGATTTTTCATGTAATATTCTTTTGAAAAGCTTAATCAGTTGTGCAGCAGTTTGGTCGTTGGATTTGAGAAAAATAACCCAAGTAAATCTTGAAAAATCATCCACGACCACCAAAGTGTATTTCATTCCCCCTAAACTCATTGCTGGTATAGGACCAAATAAATCCACATGTAACAGTTCTAAGTATCGGGAAGATGATTTACAACCTTTGTTTTTGAATGAAGATATTACTTGCTTACCAAACTGACATGTTGAACAAATTCTATCTTTTGAAAAATCTATTTTTGGCAAACCAGTTACAAGTGGTTACTCAGATAGGCAATAGACTTAAAGTTAAGTTGGTTCAACCTCTTATGCCATAACCAGTTTTTTGAAGAATTGGAAGCTTTAAGACATACTGGTGCATAAGGTTTTTCAGTCCAACTGACTTTGTAAGTTTTCCACAACGATTTCCAGTTAGTATGACCTCATCAGTTGAGTCTCTAACTGAACAAGTGTGTCTGTCGATTTGAACTGAGAAGTTGTTGTCCCATAACTGTCTGATGCTAATCAAGTTATACTTTAAATTCTCAACTAGTAAAACATCTTGGATAGTGAAATTATCTTGGATAAACTTACCCTTACCCACAGTTTTACCTTTGGAGTTGTCTCCAAAACTGATGTTTGGACCATTAAATTTGATCAGTTGGGATAGCAGTTTTGCATCCCCTGTCATATGTCGTGAGCATCCACTGTCCAGATACCAAATGGATTCTTTGTGTGTACCTGTCTCCTGCAATCACATACAATATATAATTTTGGTACATCCATCTATTTGGGTCCTAAACTGATTAGTCCTTTAGGAACCCAGACTTGGATCATTCTAACTGACTTTCCAGTAGTTGTGTTCCAGATGGTATTTCTTGGATTGCGTGTGCTTCGTGTGTAGTGTGTAGCTGAGATAATATGAGCTTTAGCCTTTTTCAACTGGTTGTTCAGTCGATATCTTTTCTGAACTGGCTTGGAGTTATAGTTATAGAAATAGCCATTTGAAAAATTGTTATTGTACCTTTTAGGTGACCAACTACTTGAAACATTTTGAGTTTTGGGGCTATAACCAGTACCATATATCCTGGCCTTGTTCTCATTTACAGTAGGCTGAACCACTGGTTTACTTGGCTCAAATTGTTCTTGTACCACTGCTGATTTTACAAAGTAAATATATTTCCCTTTGCTTATGTTCAGCTTTGGCGGCGTATCACTGGTGGACGTTTCATCTTGGCAGCTGAACCCTATGCCAGTTTTATCATCAACTGATTTTTGCTTACTTTGTATTTTAGTTAATGTAGCTGATGATTTATTCCATGCTTTAATCAGCTCAGTTTTCTTTGAGTTCTCAAGTGCCAACTATTGAATCATTAACTGATTCTTGCTTCTTTTATCATTGAGCTCAGCAATCTCTCGTTTAAGACTCAACAAATCAATTGATTCATCAATTTCAGTTTTTTTGTCTTTGGGATCATTTTGCTTTGCTTCGACCTTCTCAAAAGATAAGGCAAGCTTGTGATACTCATTAACCATGTCGTGAAGTGTGGAAATGAGTTCTTCACGTGTGAAATCAGTTGAGCTAAAGTCAAATACCTGCTAACTAGTTGACTCCAGTTCTGCGTCACCTGTCATCAGACACTTGACTTCTTCATCATCGTCACTGGAGCTGCTCAAGCTTTCAGGTTCTGAATCACTGTCAGATTCTGCCCATTTTGACTTGTTTTCCTCAGCTAGAAGCACCTCATACTTCTTTCTGTAAGCTTTCTTGTCATCTCTTGATCTTCTATTGTGCTCATGAGGTTTCTTTCTTTTGTCAGTTGAGCCTCGACTGCCCATTTTGACCCAAAGCTTACTGAACTTCTTAAAACATCCCAAAACATAATTATAAATATTTCTTAGACGTAAACTCTTGCCCGTTACTAAACTTAATCGATTCGTTTTAAAATTGGATCGGGGTCTCGGTTTTAACCCGAATCGACTCGAAACTCAACCAAAATTTTCTCAACTTTTTATCACACCTTATAAACATCAAAAAGGCCCTAAAACCATCAAGACTAGGCCCCTAAACCCCTCGTCCATGACCTGAAAGCTGCTGGAAAAATTCCTAATCAACCTACTCGAACCCTATGTGCAACACCCATCTAAGTTTTCGTCCCTGGCCCAAAACCAAGCGGACCAGCCTTGACTCGACCTCGTCTAAGCCACCCTAGGACCCTACTAGACTCCCTTGAATCGAGCCTACAGACCCATGCAGGCTGCAACCTGCTATGAACCGATGAACATCCAAACCATCATCCGCGGCCTCACCCCTTGCAATTGTACTCGATCGAACGGCCTTGAGGATGGGTCCATCAGCGGTTAAGCCTCTCTAAGCCATGTCTTAGACCCACCAGGGCCTGGTCCATGGCTTGGTTCATCCCTTGCACTGTAGGCTCGGCCTCTCACCCGATCAATGAAAAGAACGAGAACTCCTTCGACCACTACCCCTCTCGGCCCTCACTCTAACACAGCCAAACCTCACACCAGCCTCATGACTCCACCATACTACCCTGAACAGCACCTTAGCATCAACAAAATGGCATCCTCCTTGCACAAATTCATAAAACCGTGAGTTCATGACAAGAGGATGCAAATTTCATGTCAAACTTAACACAAAAACGCAACCACAAGCGAGATCGAAGGACGCACATACATATACATATGTTTCAGCATATTAGGGCATAAATGATGAGAAAAACGATAGTAAAAGCGTGTCTTGATGTATTTTACGCAAGAACGTCGAAGAAAAACGAGCGTCGGGGAAGCGCTAGAGGAATTTTCTTTAAAGAAAATTGTTATGGCCGATGGAGGCTGCTAATGTTCTTGTGAAAAGTTGCTGAGTGGGGGAGGTTGGCGGCTTGAAGCTTATGGGTGGGGATTAGGGTTAATTACACTAGATTAAGATGATATAATAATTTAATAATGTGCCCTTAATTAACATTTAAAATGATTAAAAATGTTTTTGAGCCCATTAAGCTTAAAAATAGGTCCAAAAAGTCCAAACACACTCTCAAAAAATATTTTGTTTTGGTAAATTTTTGAAAATATGGCCCGAGCCCTCAAAAAGTCCTCTGTTTCGTTAAAATTTACGTACCGAATTAAAATATGCTATGGCAGGTAAAAATACCCAAAAAAACCCATTTCTTGAAAAATACATTTAAAACACCTTACATTAATTAATAAAAATTAATCATGTAATTAAAATAATTTTCCTGATAATTCACCGGTCTCCGATCCTCGTTCGAGCGCGAAATGCAACTTAAAAAATCCTAATGCATGAACTTTAAAAATGTCATGAAATAAATCCCATCATGCAATAATTATGTATAAAATGCATAAAATTAACTAAACACATAATTTAAATAAAACCCTAGATTGCATGTATTCATGTTACATGAATTAAATTCATGGACCTTACAACTCTCCCCCCTTAAATAAAATTTTGTCCTCGAAATTTAGAACGTACAGAATAACTCCGGGTAGCGACTCCTCATCTTGGTCTCTGTCTCCCAAGTAGCCTCCTCCTTGGAATGATTTTGCCACTTGACTTTGACCATATGGATCACTTTGTTCCGGAGCCTCTTTTCCTGTCTGTCCAGTATCTGAGTGAGTTTTTCCTCGAATGACAGGTGCGGCGTCAGCTGAAGTGGCTCATAGTTCAGCACATGTGAAGGATTCGACATGTACTTACGTAGCATTGAGACATGGAACACATTATGAACTCCCGTCAGATTCGGCGGTAATGCGACTCTGTGAGCAAGTGTCCCCACTCTCTCTAGCATCTCAAATGGTCCGATGAATCTAGGGCTAAGCTTGCCCTTCTTTCCGAACCTCATCACACCCTTCATCGGTGTGACCTTCACGAAAGCATGATCCTCTACATCGAACTCAAGATCTCGTCGCCTCTGATCTGCATAACTCTTCTGACGGCTCTGAGCGGTCTCCATCCTATCTCGAATCCTGATAACTAACTCTGCTGTTTGCCTGAAAATATCCAGACTCAAATCTGCTCGCTACCTCATCCCAGTAAACTGGCAATCTACACTTCCTCCCGTACAGTGCCTCGTATGGAGCCATACCGATCGATGACTGATAACTGTTGTTGTATGAGAACTCCACAAGAGGTAACTTCGGCTCCCAGCTGCCATGGAAGTCGTAATGCAAGCTCGGAATAGGTCCTCCAAAATCTAAATCACCCTCTCTGACTGTCCGTCTGTCTGAGGATGGAAAGCAGTACTGAATAGCAGCTTAGTACCCAATGCCTGGTGAATACTCTTCCAGAACACAGACATGAATCTCGGATCCCTGTCTGACACGATGTATACTGGAATCCTATGCTGTCTGACTATATCTATGATGTACAGCTCTGCGTACTGAGTCATGGTGAAAGTATTCGTGATCGGTAGAAAATAAGCTGATTTAGTGAGTCGATTGACGATCACCAGATGGCATTATATCCTCCAATAGTCCTCGAGAGCCCTGTCACAAAATCCATGGTGATGTTCTCCCATTTAAACTCGAGAATAGGGACTGGTCTCAGCTTCTATGCAGGTCTCTGATACTCTGCCTTGACCTGCTGACAAGTAAAACACTCGGAAACGAAACGCAGAATATCTCGCTTCATGCCCGGCCATCAATAAAGAGTCTGAAGGTCTTTATACATCTTCGTACTCTCTGGATGGATGGAGTACGGGGTGCTGTGGGCCTCGCTCAAGATATATGCTCTCAGGGAATCACTGCCAGGAACCCAGAGGCGGTCCCTAAATCTTACTATGCCGTCTACAACTGCATACAGTCTCTGGCCCTTAGCCTCGTCTCTCTACCTCCACTTTTGCAACTGCTCGTGAGAAGTCTGCACTGCCTGAATTCTATCTCTCAATGTCGACTGTACTGTCTGAGTAGCAAGATTCGGGGCATCGCCCCTAGCATAAACTGCAAGCTCAAATCTCTGAATCTCCGCCTGCAGCGGTCTCTGTACCGACATATTGGCAATCATTGCGTGCTTCCTGTTCAGAGCATCTGCAACCACATTAGCTTAACCGGGTGGAAGCTAATGTCACAGTCGTAGTCCTTCACTAGCTCTAGCCATCTCTTCTGCCTCATGTTCAGTTCTTTCTATGTGAAGAAATACTTCAGGCTCTTATGATAAGTGAAAATCCTACATGTCTCCCCATATAGGTAGTGCCTCCAAATCTTCAGAGCGAAGACCACAACTGCAAGCTCGAGGTCATGAGTCAGATAATTCTTCTCATGGACCTTCAGCTGTCTAGACGGGTAGGCTATAACTCTGTCTTGCTGCATCATAACCGCGCCAAAACCGAGCTTCAAAGCATCTGTGTAAACCATGAACTCTCCCTGCCCTGATGGCATAGCTAAAACGAGTGTAGTGGTCAATGCTTGTTTCAGTCTAGCAAAGCTCTCCTGGCACTCAGATCCCCAGAAAAACTTGGCATTCTTCTTCGTCAAACCGGTCATAGGCACCGCAATAGAAGAGAAGCTCTGGATGAACTTCCGGTAGTAACCTGCCAAACCCAAGAAACTACTGATCTCTGTCACGCTCTTAGGAACTGGCCAATCTCTGACTGCCTCTACTTTACTGGGGTCGACCTCTATGCCATCCTGAGATACAATGTGGCCCAAGAATGCCATCCTGTCAAGCCAGAACTCACACTTACTGAACTTGGCATACAGCCGTCTGTCCTGTAGAGTCTACAGTACTGTCCTCAGGTGCTGACTGTGCTTTTCTCTGCTCTTCGAATAGATCAGGATATCGTCAATGAAAACTATGACGAACTGATCCAAATATGGTTGAAACACGTGATTCATGAGATCCATGAAGATCGCTGGCACGTTCGTCAGACCGAAGGGCATAACCAAAAACTCATAGTGCCCATAACGCGTCCGGAAGGTTTTTTTATGAACCTCAAACTCCCTTACTTTCAGCTGGTGGTATCCGGATCGGAGGTCAATCTTGGAGAACACTGATGCTCCCTGAAGCTGATCAAACAAGTCCTCGATCCTTGGCAGTGGATACTTATTCTTGACGGTGACCCTGTTCAGCTCTTGATAGTCAATACACAATCGCATGCTGCCATCTTTCTTCTTGACAAACAGAACTGGAGCACCCCAAGGAGAAAAACTAGGGTGGAAGAAACCCTTATCTAGCAGATCTTGAATCTGATCTTTGAGCTCCTTCATCTCTGCAGGAACTAACCGGTAGGGTGCTTTAGATATCGGCATTGTGCCTGGAATAAGCTCAATCGAAAAGTCCACCTCTCTGTCTGGTGGGATGCCTGCAACATCGTCAGGGAAAACACTGGAGAACTCCATGACCACATCAACGTCCTCTAGCCTTTGCTCGACTGGCTCAGACAATGACACGATGCTGGCGAAAAATGCCTGGTAGCCTCTCCTGATAAGCTTCCTCGCACACAAGCAGGAAATGACGTGCGGCATCTGCTGATGTCTAGCTGCCTCGAAAACAAACGGCTTCCAACTGGGCGGTCTGACAGACTCTGACCTCTGTCGAAAATTTATGACTGCTCCATGAGAAGATAGCCAGTCCATGCCCAAGATGATGTCGAACTCCAATAAAGGTAGTACTATCAAATATGCCCATACTGAATGTTTCTGCAATCGAAGCTCCAATATCTTCACTATTTGAGAAGTGAACATCTGGTCCCTGGATAGGATCGAGACTCTGAACCATGAATCCATCGCTACTGGTATGATTCCTAGTCACTTGAAGAAAGATCCGGATATAAACGAATGTGTATCCCCTGAATCTAGAAGTGCATGCGTGGCTACACCTGCAATATATATCCTCACTGTGACAAAACATACTATCAAATCTAATAGAGTCGAACTTAAGGAATTTCTTACAGGCAATAAACCCAAAATCCTCAAAAAATTACTGAATTAACCCATGTATTCCTCAAATTTTTTTGGAAATTGCAATTTAGTCCTAAAAGTTTCGGAAATTTACAAAAACACCCCTTAAAATTTTCGAAATTGCAATGCGACTCTTCCTCATTTTCGAATCCTAATCCCATAAAATTTCTCAAATCATACAATTAAATTCTTAATCCCAACTAGGTAGAACATGCATCCTAATTTGTTCTAAGTTATCAATCCCATAATTTTAATTCTCATAACAAACATACAACCCATGCAGTCGAGCGATACATTAAAATCTTAAACATAAAGGTTACCTGTAATCAATGTCGAGTCTGGCTCTACCTTGGCCTCCTCGGCATGCATCTCATAAGCTCGGCCAATAGTGGGGCCCTTGTTCTTAGGGCAGTCCTCTGCTTTGTGGCCCTTCTGTCCACAAACGAAGCCCCTTTAGGTCCCCCATAAGCACTTGCCAATGTGAAACTTGTTGCACTGGGGCCTCCTAAAGTGACCGTGGGGCTTCTACTGCCCCTGCTGTCTCGGTGGCCCTGAGAACTGTTTTTTCTGAGGTTGGGAGCTGAACTGAGTCTGATGCCGCTTCCTCTGCATCTCAAAGTCTATGTCTCGCAGCGCCTGCTCTGCTTAAAAGGCGCAGGCGGTGGCCTCATCATAACTTGCCGGCCTCATCAGCATGACGTCCCGGCGAAGGGTGGGTCTCAGTCCGTCCAAGAAATGCCTCAGCTTCTGGGCGGCATCTCTAGCTATCATGGGAACAAAATAGCAGCCCCTGTCAAACTTGCGGATAAACTCCGGCACAGATAAGTCTCCCTGTCGGAGACTCATGAACTCCCTCGTCAGGCGGCCCCTGACGTCAGCTGAAAAGTACTTCCCATAGAACAATTCCTTGAACTTGTCCCAGGAGAGGGCAGCCAAGTCCACCGCATGCGCGGCTCCCTCCCACCAGAGGGAGGTGTCATCCTTCAACATGTAAATGGGCTCCTGGCCCGGTAACCATCTCTCATATGCAAGTACTCGAAATGCACCTCCAGTGATCGAATCGATCCCTCAGCTAGGAATGGATCAGTAGTGCCCTCGAACTCCTTCAAGTTAAGTCGCCTAAACTACTCGTAAACATCTCCCTGAGGCCTGGGAGCCTGCTATACCTACTCCAAGAGCCTAGCCATACCCTCTAGCACTCGGGTAGCTGCATCCATAGGCGGTGGTGGTGGAGGGCCTCTGCCGCCTCCAGGAATATCATCATGTCTGTCAATACTGGGGTCGCATCAGGGAGGCATATCTGAATACAGTCCAATTTTTAAACGTAACCCATCATGCAATTAATGTAGCTTTTCAAAATAAAGAGTCTTTAAATCATAAAAACAGTTAAACATGCACTGAAAATCCTCGTAAATTGTATATCATGAAGACAAGCAGTTGATAGCAGCAAATCATTTAAAATTTTAAAACATAAAAGATTACAGACTTGATGCTTGAAGACTGAGGGGCAAAATCTGGCAGTGGCACAACCCTATACAGGACCCTTGCTCTGATACCAACTGAAACGTCTACTGTTTGAAAATTACGGAATTTTTTTTTTATAAAGCTCACAGTTTCAAAATAAGCGTTTGAATAATTTGCATGCATGCGGTCTTACTAAAAATTACCATTTAAAATAATCATAAGTATTTTCCGATAAAAATATAACAGAAACATAAACTAATAAAATTCTAACATCCATCAGTGAAATAAATCAGCGTATGTAAAAATACTCATATCCTCTCAATTTCATAAATTCATAAATGTGCGGAAAACATGCGGTCCTCGGGTCGTGTCGCCCCACCAGGCCTGCCGGCTCAGAGTTCGGCACCTCTAGTCCCTTCGATATCCAGCTCACCTGCATCACACACGCCTATTGAGTCTAAAGACTCAACACACATGTACCAGAAATAATAAGTACGTATACATAGCACACAGTAGTGAAAAATACCATGCTTAACATACGTTTCATGAGCTTTAAAAGCGTAATGTAAACGTGTCATATGAAATCGTAACGTCTCAAAACAGCTCATCATTAATCATCATTCATCATTCCTTTAGTTTTTCAGTTCATTAGTGGTGACTATCGTACATCATTCATCATTTATGATGGATCCATCATTCATAGAACCGCGGTAGCCGGCGACTGTCGGACATCAGTGACAGTATTACCCATCCACTGTGCCTAGGCCTCATCATCATCATTTACATATACATCTTAAGCATTTACATAAACTTCGATAACCACAACTAATTTCAATCATTCAAAACATCATCATTTTCATCACTTATCAAAATCATGTACATGCGTAAATTTTCATAAAATCAAGCATGCATCGTATATATTGCAATTTCGTAAAAATCATTATCATGATGCATAGACATTTAAAACCATGATAAATTTGTGCTCAGGGCGCTGCCAGGACCAAAATCTCACATCGGGCGCAAAATGACCATTTTGCCCCTGGAAACCCTAAATGACCATTTTACCCCTGGACCTCCATATTTTGACTCGAAGCTTACCGAACTCCTTATAACATTCCAAAACATAATTATAAATATTTCTTAGACATAAACTCGAGCCCGTTACTAAACTTAATCGATTCGTTTTAAAACTTAGATCGGGGTCTCGGTTTGAACCCGAATCGACTCGAAACTCAACAAAAATTTTCCCAACTTTTTACCACACCTTATAAACATAAAAAAGGTCCTAAAATAATCAAGACTAGACACCTATACCCCTCTTCCTTGACCTGAAAGCTGCTGGAAAATTTCCTAATCGACCTACTCGAACCCTATGTGTAACACCCATCCAAGTTTTCGTCCCAGGCCCAAAACCAAGCGGACCAGCCATGACTCGACCTCGTCTAAGCCACCTAGAACCCTACTAGACTCCCTTGAATCGAGTCTACAGCCCCATGCAGGCTGCAACCTGCTAAGAACCGAGGAACATCCCAAGCCATTGAGGATGGGTCCATCAGCGGTCAAACCTCTCTAAGCCGTGTCTGAGACCCACCAGGGCCTGGTACATGGCTTGGTTCATCCCTTGCACCACCGGCTCGGCCTCTCACCCGATCCTTACAAAAAACGAGAACCCCTTCGACTACTACCCCTCTCAGCCCTCACTCTAACACAGCCAAACCTCACACCAGACTCATGACTCTACCATACTACCCTGAACTGCCCCTTAGCATCAAATAAATGGCAGCCTCCTTGCAAAAATTCATAAAAACGTGAGTTCATGACAAGAGGATGCAAGTTTCATGTCAAACTTAACACAAAAACGCAACCACAAGCGAGATCGAAGGACGCACATACATATAAATATATTTCAGCATACTAGGGCATAAATGATGAGAAAAACAAAAGTACAAGCATGCCTTGATGTATTTTACGCATGAACGTCAAAGAAAGGAGCGTCGGGGAAGCGCCAGAGGAATTGTCTTGAAAGAAAATGGTTATGGCCGATGGAGGCTGCTAATGTTCACGTGAAAAGCTGCTGAGTGGGGGAGGTGGGCAGCTGGGAGCTTATGGATGGGGATTAGGGTTAATTACACTAGATTAAAATGATATAATAATTTAATAATGGGCCCTTAATTAACTTTTAAAATGATTAAAAATGCTTTTGAGCCCATTAAGCTTAAAAATAGGCCCAAAAATTCCAAACACACTCCCGAAAAATATTTCTTTTTAGTAAGTTTTTGAAAATATGGCCCGAGCCCTCAAAAAGTCATCCGTTTCGTTAAAATTTGCGTACCGAATAAAAATATGCTCTGACGGGTAAAAATACTCAACAAAGCCCATTTCTTGAAAAATACATTTAAAACACCTTACATTAATTAATAAAAATTAATCATGTAATTAAAATAATTTTCCTGATAACTATTCCCCGGTCTCCGATCCTCGTTCGAGCGCGAAATGCAACTTAAAAAATCCTAATGCATGAACTTTAAAAATGTCATGAAATAAATCCCATCATGCAATAATTATGTATAAAATGCATAAAAATAATTAAACACATAATTTAAATAAAACCCTAGATTGCATACATTCAGGTTACGTGAATTAAATTCATGGACCTTACACCATGACTCGACCCCCTAGGGACCTCTGGACATGCACCAAACACAGCTAGTAGCCGCACCCTTCAAGAACCCTAAAGTCGTGCCCTATTTTCTCAACAACCCAAATTTTCGTTCAAACTTTTTACCCTTCTTGTCCAGCCCTTAGACAAGCATCTATGGACCTTTAATCAAGCTGAAAAATTTCCCTTCTCATAGCACTATCATGGCAGCCCCTTTGTGCAACATAAACATGGATTTAAAAGCATGAAAATTAAAGTTTTAACATGTATATGCCATAAAAACGAAATTAATTGGAAGAGTATCATATTTTTCATGCAAACATGTATAAAACACATAATATGGTAGAACTATTAATAAAGGAAGATTAAGGCGTGCTTTTGCGTGTTTTACGCACGAAAAAAAATTTGAGATGCGAAGAACATTGGTGGAGAGATGAGAAACTTGCTGCGCTTTTCCTCTTTCAATTCACGTGAAAGCCTTAGAAATTAGTGTGTGTGGCTGTGTGTAGTGGAGAGCAAAACCCTAGGAGTCCTAGGTGTGAGGCGTGAGTTTTAGTGTAGAAAACTAGGGTTTAGAAGCTTGTTTTAAATAAAATACTTGAGTAGGAGTTTAGGCCCAATAACTTTTGTGTAATAGGCCCATTCGACCCATTATATTGTAAGAAAATTATTTCGTTTAAGAAAGTTTTCGAAAATAATAACCGAGCCTCCATAAAGTCTTTATTTTCGTTAAAAATCGATTATCGATTTAAAATACGATTCGACTTGTAAAAACACATCAAAAGACCCTATTTTTGAAAATAACATATTAAATATATCATATGTTAAATAATTAAAATAATCATTTAATAAAAACATTTCTCCTTTACGGTCTCCGGTATCCGTTCCTCGATCCATCTCTAAAATAATCATTTAATAAAAATATTTCTCCTTTATGTACCTAATCTTCATCTCTAAAATAATTTAATTTTACGTAAAGGAAATTTCTAGGAAAAATAGAAATGTCTAGGAAATGTCTAGGAAAAATAGACATTTAATATCTAGGAAATTCCGGGGATGGATCGAGGAAATGTCTAGGAAATGGACCTAATCCTCGATCCATCTCTAAAATAATTTAATTTTAGACATTTCTTTTACGGACCAGTCAGGTTTCGAGATGGGGCGAGGAATGTCACGTCCTGAGAGCGGAGCGTATAACACCGACATTGTTTAACAATTTACATTAAAAACAATAAGTTTCGAACCAAATCAAATAGTCAAATAAGTCTATTTCATAAAATATAGTTGTCTTTACAATGCATAAACCAAAGAGTGCGGAAGTTGTCTTTACAAAAAAGAAATGTACGAAATGTAGAAGAGAGTACAAATAAACTTAAAACGAGAAACTTGATCTTCATAACTTTGAATTTTTCATCAGTTCCAAAACATGTTTTGTTCATCCTCGTTTACCTAATCTTCATTCTTATATGGGAAACAAAGTAAAGAGATTAGCGTTTTGTGAAACACTCAGCAAGTGAGGGCCAATCAAATATCAGAATAACAAATTATGCATATAATATAACCTTAAAAGGATCATATTGCAGAACAGAGGACAAAATTGGAATATACATATCATATTAGATTATCATATCATATGAAAACATGATTACATATAACCTTAGAGTCATTTCTTATCATAATAACCGTGTGCTATTCAGATATTGAGTTCCATCTTGGGACCTTCTCATATACGGGTTTTTTTGGGATCTTTTCCCACATAAGATTTTCCATGCGCTATTACTCAATTTACGAAGAGGGTATCGGATCGGAACATAACAAGTAGTAGTAAAGGGAACAAAGCATAACGAAGCATATATCGATTATCGTAATGACCATGATCTATCTCGATCTGGGTTTTTCTGGGGCATTTTCTCGTAAACGGGTTCTCTTTAGGGTATTTTCCATCACAGTCTTTCCCAATGCGTCGTTATGAAAATCATGATGAACGAGCAAATCTGATTGGTACATAACGAGCGTATTAAATCAGAATGAAACTAGAAAAAAAATGAAGCATAGAGAAACATATAGTAATTCAATCAAATTTTACAACATATGTTATTTCTTTAAAACATACATAAGCCTGCTTACATTTCCGAATGAACTTGACTGATTTCAGAATTTTGAGAGAAATTATTTGAATTATTTAGCAATGTGGTGTCTGCGATGTCACCTACTACTGTCTGCTACTCTTGGTCAAGAATCTTGAAAATTTCTACATTGTGTCACTTTATTTAGATATACCACAATCCACCAAAATAAAACTCAAAAGAATGAGAGTGGAAGAAATTTTTGGATTTCCATATGTATATAAATCAGTCAACGCGCAGAAGCCTTTGCGACATATCTAACCATCATGTCAAGATGAAATTAGGTTGGCACGTGTATATGGAATGGAAATAAATTGTGAATGATGGAGATTGGGTTTTGATTTCATTTGAAGTAGTAACTAGACGACGAACAAAAGTTACTGTTTTCTCGCATAAAATCTTCAGTCTTCTTACCAAGATTGTTTTGCATAAATCTATCCGTTGGATTGAGATGAAATTTGTATAACATATTAAGAACATCATGTGGTACATTTGGAACAGTGTAGATTGGATTTTGGTTTCGTTGGAAGGAATATCAGGATGACGAACATAACTATTTTTTTGTGGCTCGAATTTGTGCTATTGCTACTCGGGTTTGGGGTGCATGTTTTCAACCAACTGTTAACATTATATAGGCCAAAATTTTCATTTGAAAGGGTTGATATTTAATCCATTTCTTGGAGCCCAATTCAAGCCATAATTGTGGTCAAATTTTGTTTCAATCCATGAGTAACTTAGGTTATATGTAGAGTCATTTCTTAGTCCATAAATGTGTCCAATTTTATCTCAGAAGATAGCTCAATTTTGAGTTTAGTAGAGCTAAATTTGAGGGCCCTTAAGCTGAGAGTTTTGTTTCTTTATGAACTAGATGTATTGGAATTTCCTTGGCTTACTGATTAGAGCTAGGTTCGAGCTAATGGACCTGAAATTCAGGTTCATGAGTTGAACTTTTGAGTTGAAAGATTTGAGCGAGTGTTGACTTTGAAAGTTTAGATTTATTATGAGTTAACAATATTAAAATATCATGGCTTTAGCTCATGGATATTTTGGGAGTAAAAATTCGAGTAATCAGATTTATCCCTTCTTATTTGAAGTTTTATCCTCGAAACCTGAGTTTGTTCGATCTTTAAAATATAAGGGTACTGGATGGATATTTTTCCTTTAACTCCTATGTTGCTTTATTTTCGATATGGTTAGACCGTTGTACTTTGACATTTGAAATAATGAACCATCTCAGTACCTGTTCTTTGGTGTCCACTGTACGAATAGGGAATTATTAATATTTCAGTTCTTCGTTCAAGTTTATATTTATCATAAGTGGCTTGGCTTCAAGAATATGGCTCCTGTCTAGAATGTATTTTCTTAGTTGTTAAATGTGAAAGACGTTGTGGATTATTGACATATTTGGTGGCAAAACCAGTCTTTAGGCTAGGGTACCTATTTTTCCTAAAATCTCGAATGATCCAACATATCATTGATTCAACTTCCCAGCCTTCTTTAATCGGACTTCTTCTTCATTAGTGAGTCTTACATAAAATTTTCACCAATTTCGAACTCAAGCGGTCTTCTTTTTAAGTCAACACAGCTCTTTTGTCGATCTTGTGTAGCCTTGAGTTTTTCCACGATGATAACTACTTTATCCACAGTTGCTTGGACAATTTCAGGTTCTGTGATAGATTTTTCTCCGACATCATTCCAATATAGTGGTGAACTGCACTTTCATGCATACAGAGCCTCGTATAGGGCCATTCCAATGTTGATGTGATAGCTATTATTATAAGAAAACTCAATATAGGGTAGATGTTCACTCCGATTTTTTCTTAAGTATGGGCCACATGCTCTCATCATATCTTCAAGAGTTTGTATTGTTCTCTCAGTTTGTCCATCAATTTAAGGGTTATAAGCCTTGCTGAGAGTGACTTTAGTTGATAGGATCATAATAGTTAGTATTTTTATTTTCATATCTCTCATTATTCCAACCTCCGATATGATTAATTGACACATTTTTGTGCAATTTTAAACTTTTACGGTCTTGGAGAAAATTTGAGTTAAAAAGGTGATGTTTATTTTCATATCTCTCATTTTTTTTATATTTTAAGATTTAGGGTTAATTAGAGATTAGTGGGCTTTTAGCAAAGATTTGAGACCCAAAAAAGCCACTACTCACGAGAGGGACAGCCGCAGCACAAGAAGAATTCAAGAATCAAGATTGAAAAAGGCACTCTACAACCATTCCACCCACATTACACGTACGCAGCAAGAAGGTGCTGAAATTTTCTTCACCTGTTAATTAGTTTGCAATCTTTCTTTTCTATTATTATTTAATTTTTATGGATATTGTAGATCAAACTATATTACACTAATTTTCTTAGACTGATTCAAGGAATAGTCTACTATTTTAATTTTATCACTGTGAGGTTTTTTGCACTTTAATTTAATATTTATGTTTTGTTCAAGTGTTCGTTGATTTATGATTTCATTATATGTATGTTATACGTCAATTAATCTGAAAATTTAATTTGATGTATGATTTTCTAATGTTAACCATGAATTCAGTGATCCGTAATTGTCATGAACGATTGGTACATGAGTAGCAATATGTTAGATGTGTTGTGCTATCATAACATGTGTAATTTAAATAAATCGACGGAACTAGATCTTATAATTGCAGCTATCTCGGTTGTTAGATTTTAGGATTAACTGTTTTCACGAAACTAAAATGGTATATTTAATTATTATGGAACGCTATCGTGTCCAGTTGATTATTGGTATGTTTTGACTGGATGCTGGGTTTGGTAAATTAATTTAGGAAAACACAAGAATTTTAGCGGCTATCCCTATTATTCTAAGGTTAATTGCTTGGAATAACATGAATAAATGATTGGTTAACCGATGAACAGTGAGATAATTAAATAGTAGAACTCCCTTGAATCAGTATTTTCTCATAATAAATTCTTCACTTTATTCTCTTCGATTAATTTTCAATTCTAGATTTAGTATTTTTCTTGCTTGTTAATTTTAGTTTTGGTTATTTTATTTAGTAATTATCAAAACAAATCCCCCATTTTTATTTTTAATATCAAAAGAAATAAATCTACCGTTCCTTGTGGATTCGACCCTACTCACCATTACACTCGTTTTATATTTAAAAGAGTAGGAATTAATCTTGTGGTTAACGACAGCTCACCAAATTTTGGCGCCGTTGCCGGGGAACGGTGCAAGGTTACTTTCTTTTGATTTTTTTTATTTTTGTGCCTCTTTCTTCTCGTTCAGGTGAACTCGAATACAATTCAGAAATCGAGAAGACAGCTAAGAGATTGAGAAAATAAGCAAGATTAAGGCGTGAAAAGCAACCATCATCATCATCTCCTAATTTGAACGCATCATTGGAGTCAACAGATACTGAAATAGAATTCGAAGTTGATCTTAAGATAGAAAGAAGTGAAATTGACCAAGAAGAAATGGCAGGACAAGCTCAAAGAACACTCAGGGAGTTAGCTAATCCTAATGTTATTCAACAACCATTATGCTGTCAATTCCCTACTACTGATGCTACCTTTGAATTAAAATCTGGCTTGATTCATTTATTGCCTACTTTTCGTGGTCTTGCAGGGGAAGATCCCCATAAACATCTGAAAGAGTTTCATATTGTTTGCACAGCCATGAAACCACAAGGGATCACAGAGGAACAAATTTCACTGCGAGCTTTTCCATTCTCTTGCTGACAAGGCTAAAGATTGGCTCTAGTACTTGCCCTCTAGGACGATCACGACTTGGTATAATATGAAACAACAATTTTTGGAGAAGTTCTTCCCAGCCTTGCGAGCAGCAAACATCAGGAAGGACATTTGTTGGATTAGATGTGAGAACCCGGGATTTTACGATCCAAAGCAAATCAAGTGAGTAATACGAACTTGAAATTTAACTCAAACTAAGCTCGAAAATTTTCATTCCAACAAAATAACTTGAATATTAACTTAAGATTTCAGCTAACTTAACTCGAGGAAGCATCTTCAAAGCTCGGGAATTAGCTCAACAGGAAGCCAAACTACAAGTAACCACATCCATCGAAGTATTGTCACGGGAGGAGAAAAACCCCAGCTCACCGACTCGATCTGTCAGCTCAAAGAAGCTCAACCAAGCTTGTCCTAACAAGACCAAAACGGGAACTAAGGGAGGAGCTAAAGGGTTGGACAAATTAAGTATGCAAAAAATAATCAATGAAGGAGCTAGGAGTTAAGACAAGCTAAATATGCATGGGAGTTTGGATGATCATTCTAGAACTTGAAGAATGCATGAGAGTTTGGATAATCATTCTAGAACTTGAGGAATGCATGAAACTTTGAACCCACCATTATAACTAGTCTTGGAATTTGGAGAACACATGGAATTTTGGTCTACAATTGATCACATTCAAGCTTTTCTTGATGGCCAAGAATTCGGCCAAGGGGGTGGCAAGGTGGAGAGTTTTTTTTTTGTGCCTATAAATACTACTCATTTGGGTGAGACATGACACACCACCAAACCTCTAAAATTGCGGTCCTCTCACCCCCTCTCCCTAAACCATTCGGCCGAAGTAAAGGAAGAAAAGAAAAGGAAGATTTTGTGCCGTCTAGAATTGCCATCCTGTACCGAGGTGCTGTCAGAGTAAAGACAGTATTTGTGAAAGATACGTCGAGGTGCTGCAGAAATTTTGAGAGGCAAGGTGCCAAAGTTTGCAAATAAATCTGGTTCTACCTTCAAGATACTGTAAGTGGGCTTTTGTTATGTATTTCGTTGTATTTTTAACAATTGATATAAATAACGTGACATGCATGTTATTGTCCTTTTTTTTCGAAAATAATAGTCTGTTCCATTTAAAATTACGATCGATTATGTATTCTCTTCTGTGCTTCGAACTTCTTGATTCTGCTGTGTCAGTATGAAAACTCTGAAATCTGAATATCTGAAAAGTTCTGTCTGTGAATTCCGAATTCGGTTTGCATTGTTACGATTCGAAATTGAAATGGGACGAGAATTGTAGTTCTGTTCTGGCCCCCATTGGTGGGTATAAAACCATGTTCTGTTCTGGCCCCCATTGGTGGGTATAAAACCATGCTCTGGCCTCACCCCTTGAGGACTAACATATTGGGGACAATTTGACCATGAATATGATATGAGTAACAGTGTTGTGTTTTGTCTGTTTTGAAATGATCTGAATTGTTTCTGTTCTGTTCTGAATCATTTGATAAGTTCCGTCTTTTATTCGGTTCGTTTCCGTCTGGTTAAGATAAGAATATAAATTTTGAAAGCATGTTAAAGGAAATTTTTAAAGATTAAGTTCTATATGTATCTTGGAATCGATCGACCCCCACTTGCTGAGTTTTTCTCAAAAAACTCACCCCTTACAAATTTCAGATAAAAATGAAGAACAAATAAATGAGGAGGAACAGGAAGCTTTCTGGGGTTGGTGAACGATGATCAAGATCAAGAACCAATTTATCCCTTTTGTTTAGTTTTCCGCATTTCGCAACTCTGATGTATTTATTTCATTGTCATTGTAAGAAAATACTTTATTTATGAAAAAGACTGGTTTGATTTGACACGAGGCTTTATTGTTTTCAATATAATTGTTAAACAATGCCGGATGTCACCATCGCTTCGGACACAGGGCGTGACATTTAAGTGGTATCAGAGCCGCCAGGTTCATAATCCCACTGGGATTTTGATAGACAAAATTTGGCGAAGTCAAATTTTGGCAAAAGCCTAGTATATCCCGAATCTGAATCCAACTTTCATCCGTTTCCTAAATTTCTGAGAAACTCAAAAACTATTCCTTCAATCGTTCCGCAAACTCTTAGTATCGAAAATTTTCCACGAAAACTTTGTTTCTATTATTTGTGCCTTTCTATCCTTTATACGATTTTGATGCTTTACCACGATCTTTATCCTAGGAAATGGCTGCTCCACGTACGCGCGCACAGGCTACCCTTCGTATGCGTCAGATTACCATCGATAATCAAGATAGGGAGATAGCGACTGTAGAACCCGTAACTTAGACTACGTATAAGTCATGCATAATTCTAGTATTTAAATTAAAATGATTTTTATTGCATGAGTTTCTAAATTTAATTATTTTACGTAGTAGTTTAAATTTTTATCCTTTCAGTTATTTCAGTAAGGCCGGACTGGAGTTGGAGTTTAGAGATAAAAATTTAAGATTCAGAAAATATTTCCGGAATTTATTTTAGCTAGCAAGTAAGTTAATTTAAGTTAAAAGGAGGTTTATGAAATTATTTAAGTTACTTGAGTTGAGTAGAAAATAAATTCATTTAAGTTCCTTAATTAAAGGGTTAGTTCACTAAATTAATTAAAGGATAGGTAAGGCTCTTAAGGTTTAAAAATTTACTAACTAAACAATATTTCCTTCCATTTATTAGATGAATTTCGGCCACCCTTGGTTGCTAGAACATTCCTTGACAATTTACCACCTTTGACCCTTTCTTTGTATTTAATTAGGAAGATAATCC